>NW_004955505.1:2743500-2789211 GCF_000276665.1 Chinchilla lanigera | reverse complement strand
CCATGTAAAGTATCATGTCATCTGCAAATAGTGATAGTTTTACTTCTTCCTTTCCTATCCTTATTCCTTTTATTTCTCTCTCCTGTCTAATTAGCAAAGGTAATCTTAAGGTATTCAGCTTCCGTGTAGGAAGCTGAAGATATCTGGCATCTGCTGTCAGACCCTCTCTAACTGGGGGAGATTTTTATGGGCAATCTAATGTTTCCTGAAATAGGGCAAGGGGCAGTAATATTTGGTACATCTCACGTATAGAACAGCTTATTCTTTTCATGTTTATTTAATGTCCACTCTGTGCATTGTTAAAGATATAGGGATAATAGAAACAATCAGCCTGAATTGAAGAATTCATAGTCTCTCTTGGGAAAGGCAAACATGCCATCCTGTTGCTCAGCGCCTTCTCTTACAGGACGCTAAGATTAGATCCACAGGAAGAGAACCTTATGAACATGTATTTTATCTGTGAGTTATTTCTGTCATTTCAGAAGTTTCAAACTCAAAAAGACCGTTTTACCAGGCTTTGTTTCTTTCACTACCAACACAAATGACTGGCGTGCTTGCTGTTTCAGTTCTCACATCACGGAGGAACTGTACCTTGTGTCAGAAGTGGATTAGGGGGTCTGAGTCAAAGAGCAGAAAAGTCTCAGGAGGAAAAGACAATGAGACCTTCAACCTGAAGATCTTTTATGACCACATGTGTTGTACTGTGAACATCAGAGCATTTCCACTCAGTCCTAAGGAGGAGGTTTTGTGGCAGCACACAGAAGCTTCACATTCTTGTCCTTTGAATCAGGCTGTTTTTGAAACAACCTGATATTTTTAAATATCTTAATTGACACCTATTTTATACATTTTTGATACATGGCAAATCCACACAATTTCATATTGAAATTTAGAGAATGCAGGGTCTGATTTCATTTTGCATTTGTCACACGTAGTGTGCTCCTGGTACCCGCATTATTAAATAATTCAAGGAGACTTCGCTCAGGATGTAATTAAGAGAACATAAAACTTGCCAGCAGTAGGGAAGCCAGGAGAACCAGCTGTGGCAGACCTCTGGGAGAGATGGATGTTTTATTTGTCATGTTTCTTTGCAGCCTCATTTTGATTTTTATTAGATTAAGCTTTTCTTTTTACTTCTTTTCCTAAAACTACTGTGTCATAGCAACAGTATAGAGGCTTTAAAAGTGGAACAGTTAACCAAGAGAAGCAAAGGCACCACCAAAGGGAGAGGATTTGGCTACAAAATTCTTCTCCCATCTAGGTGAGATGCTTCTATGAGTGATTGACTTCATCCATACTTGTTCATTTAATATTGGCACTGTTTCAAATCAAAAAGTATTCTTCTTTCTCTCTTTCAAAGGCTATTGGTAACTTATAGGAGTCTTAACAGATGCCAGTGAGGGTGCGGAGGAAAGCTGATGGCACATAACAGTGCGTCTGTCCATCTGACAAGGAACGGACAGGAGGAGTCCAGATTGTTAACCAGCGCGGGCTTCAGAACCTTGGACAGCCACCGAGACCCTGCCACTCGAGGAGTTTTGGTTAAGTCCCCTTTAGTGAGAGTTGGGGATTCTTCTGTGCTTTTGCTTTCTAGTTTCTGGGAAATCCTGTAAGATGGTTGAGGGAGTGGGTCAGGGAAGGAAGGAGAGGCAAAAGGCATTAAGATGTGTTATGTGCACGAACCTGCTCCCTGTGATGAATATAATCATTATGTACTACAACATGTGCTAATAACATTTTCAGACAATTAAGAAAAGATGGATAAATTTGATGTGTAAGGCACAACGCTGTACATCTGACAATGTCTAATCCTTTCAGTGGGCCTTTGGGTACTTCTTCCTGTGACCAGCATTTCCAGGACACACCTGTCTGCAGGTGCAGATGAGGCTCCCTGCGTGGGCTGCCCTTCCAGTGTCACCGTCCTCTCTGATTCCCACTGGCTGCAATCAGCATGGCCACTGCTGGGAAGCTTTTCTGCTAGGGTCACGCTGGATTGGATGCTGCCCTGTGGCCAAGTCTGAGGTGGGCTGTGGTGGTTTGGTCCTTTTATCCCAGGCTCAGGGCACCATTACTGCCCAGTGCCAGCCCTTCCCCTGTCCACAGCCCTACCAGTCAACACATCTCCAGCTTACCTTCCTAACCCCTCTTTCCTCAGAGGCTCACAAATTCTCCCTGGGCCATGAGGAGTCAGAGGGGCCATGTTCCTTTACTTACTCACCCCTCCAGGCATTCCACACGCTCCCTCTTTATTATCCCTCTTTAGATCAAAGATGAGAAGCTTTCATGGACTGAGGGTCCATGCAGGTGACTGACTCTGAAGTCCACCTTGCAATCAGCTGAAGAAACTGGCTAAGACAGTCCCTGAGCTGTGAAGCCCAGGGCGGTGCCTCTGCAAAGCTCAGCTCTTCAGCAATCGCACCCCTGCCCAGTGCACAGGGTTACAGCTTTCTTTGTATCCAGCTCAACTCACTTTAGGACACATTTGTCACCAAAAGTCATTCTATAATCCCAGCACTCTGTGAGGCCGAGGCAGGAGGATCACAAGTTTAATCCTGACAAGTTAGCCATTTAGGGAGACCCTATCTCAAAATAAACACACACACACACACACACACACACACACACACACACACACACACACGGATGCATTGTAGCTCAGTGCAAAGACCTTGAGTTCTATCCCCAGTAGCAAACAAAACAAATAATTTTACATGCCTAACATGTAAGGATTCAGAGAAGAGCAGTTAGGAAACACAGAAAACTATTCCGAATTTTAATACCTGAAAACTTCATATTGCTTGAAAGTTAATCACATGCAGGGTATTTAAACCTAGCACACCAAGAAAACAGTACCCAAAGAACAAAGGAACCTGTCAGGAGAATCTCTCCATTTTCAAGAAGCAGTGATTTATTATTTCCAGAGATATGATTCATTTTTAAGAGTTTAAACGGCGTCTTTTAGGTTGCACTGAACAGTGCACATTAATCTATGCCTGTAGGTTGCTGGAGCACCTGAGGTTGCCTGTGACACCTCTGAGTCTCAGCCTGTGGCTGTGGCTCTGAGCCTGTTCTGAGCAGATGCGACCAGCGCCAACGCCTTCATCTTCACACCCAAGGAAATGTTTGTGTCGAAACTGTCAGTCTTCCTCCCACTGTGCTTAATGTCCCTGACAAAATATTAAGGCACCAGAAACCTCACTGTCAAAATACCTCATAGTCAAAATACCTTCAGCGTTTAGAGCCCTTTGCTCGCAAGATTGTCTTTCATCCTGACAACAGTCCTGTAGGCTGTGCACATGGCAGAGAGGGCTGGGGGAGTGGGATAGTTGAGGATCCCCACTTTGTCAGCGTCCTGAACCACGATCCTGGGTCCTTTCACTGCACTCTCACAGACAGGATCAATGGCCTGATGTCATGACTGTGGCTATGTTTCTATCATTCTGAAAAGCCATTCAGAAAAGCCTGTGCGTTGTTTGTATCAATGAATTGAAAGCATTTTGTAAGCACTGCTTAGGTCTGTGGATGATGTGTCTGGGCGAAACACCCTGTTCTCGCAGAGCTTCCGTCCCATTCTACCAAGCAAAAGTTCACCTGGAAATCCGATGAGTAGGTTGTGTGTGATCCTGAGTGGACTGGCTTGGCAGTCGGCTGGACAGGGCGCCAAAGAGTGACGTCACTGGGAAGATGGCGTTTGTGTAAGACCCAGAGGAACTTAGGTTCCCACAGTTCATTTCATTGTTTCTAGTTTTGCAGTTGCCTTCATACCCATGATGTCACTTGGACTTCACCAGGGAGATCACTCACAGATAAGTAAAATGTGCTTAAGGACTTACCTAAGTTCCTGCAGCCAAGGAGAAGCTAAGCTGGATATAGAACTTCAGGGAACTTTCCACTATATGAACTCTGTAAACCAAAGATCGAGCATCTTGCTGAGGTTCATAGCAAACTGGGTGTGATATTTTAACTGTACAGTTTTGGAACTGTTTTAATTAAGGATGTAGAAATTAGTCTTTTAAGAACTTTTATCACATTCAGGTCATACTCAATTATGCAAAGTTGGTATGAGCAGTTGTTCTAACAACTTTTCATTTGAATCCTTAAATTAAATTATGTACATTTTATTAAGCAGCAGTTATGTGTGCAGGAAACTTTTGCTCTGTGAAGGGCCTAGAAGGACAGAAAAGCATGGATGATCAAGCGAATCCCCAAGAAATCCATTTGACTCTTTCTTTGTAATTGTGATGTAGATCTTTTATTTTTATTTTTAAAAATTTATTGGTGAATTTTAGATCTACAACATGACCACATTCATCACGGGGACTTTGTGCATGTACTGATGTATTTTAATTTTAATTTTTAAATATTTTTCCCCTGATTCCCCTACCCTCCTTTCAACCCTCTTTCTTCTCCTTATTTGCCCAAGTTTTGTTTTCCTTCTTTTCAAGTATTTTTCTTCTTTTCTCTACTTTCCTTTCCCCTCCCCTAGACCCCCTTCCCTGCTGAGCATTTTTTTCCTATTTTGTAATATCTAGCATACATTCTAGTACTGCTTTATTCTTTTAGTGTGAGAAACAAGGCTATCTTACACGTGTGTTCAATTTATTTCACTTCAGAGTATGGTCTCAAGATGCATCCAGTTACCTATAAATGTCTCAAGTTTATAGCTGTGTAGTATTCCACTGTACAAATGAACCACATTTTCTCTACCCATTCACTGGTTGATGGGCACTTGGGCTGTTTCCAAGATTTAGTATTACAACTGTTCTGCTATAAGCATGGGTGTGCATACATTGCTATGGTATGATGCTTTTAATTCTTTCTGGAAGTTACTAAGGGGAATAACTGGGTCAAATGGAACCTCTATTTTTATTTTCTGTGGAATCTCTGCACTGATTTCCACAGTGGTTGCACCAGTCTACACTCCCACCAACAGTGGAGAAGGGTTCCTTTTCCCCCACAGCCCCTCCAGCGTGTATTATTGGTTGATTTCTTGATGATACCCATTCTTTCTGGGGTGGGATGGAATCTCAGTGTTGTTTTAATTTGCATCTCTTGAATGAGCAGTGATAGTGAATGATTTTTCATGTAATTATTTGCCACTTTTGGATTGAGTCTTTAAATTTGAGGGGTCTGAGGGGCTGGGGATTTAGCTCAGCGACAAAGCGCCTGCCTGGCAAGCGCAAGGTCATGAGTTCGGTTCCTGGTACTGGAGAAAAACCAAAAAAAAAAAAAAAGACAACAAAACAAAACAAAAACAAAAACAAAACAAAACAAAAATAAATTTGAGGGGTCTGTTTTTTTGAGTTCTTTATATATATTCTAGATTTAGTCCTTTGTCTGAGGAACAGGTGGCAAAAATTTTCCCACTGGGTGGGTTGTCTCTTCATTCTGTGGATGATTTCTTTTACTATGCAAAACTTCTTTAACAAGATGAGATCCCAGTTGTTGTTTCTTTGTATTATTTCCCATGCTATGGGTTTTTTTCCCCATAAAGTCTTTGCCTACACCAATGTCTTCCAGAGTTCTACCTAGTCTCCCTTCCATCAGATTTAGTGTTTCTGTTTTAGTATTTAGATCTTCGATCCATTTTGAGTTTAGTTTAGTGTATGGTGAGAGACATGGATCTAGTTTTAGTCTTCAGTATGTGGGGAGCCATTTTTCTAGCACAATTAAAGAGGCTATCTTTCTTCCAGTGAACCTGTTTAACCCTTGTGACAAAGTAGATCCTTGGGGTCCTCGTTCATGAGGTCTTGGTTCTGGTGATGGGCAACAGGGTACAGATCACTTTAATCCATGTTTTTATCTAGGTAAATGCTGAAGAGCAGGTCTTCAGTTCTTGTTTGTATAATTAAAGAGATCTTGGTGTGGTTACCTTTTCCTGTTAATGTTTCTCTTATGGTAACTGGAGAAGAACATGCATAAGGATGCTCCCCAGACCCTCTAATGTACAGGACCAAAGCCATCCTCTTAGTAAGTAAAGAGACTAGTTAATCTCATTTTTAAGAGAAAGAAGAATGAAGAATGCAGTAGTAGTTTTCTCTCCATGATACCAAGTGTTTAATGCAGTTTTTTTTACAGCTATGTAAGCATCCAGGTCGTATTGCACTGTTCAGAATTTTGTGGTATCTTGTAGGCAGCAACTTGGCAAGGATTCGCTAAACTGCAAGGTGGTACTGTATTCACCCTGGCCCCCTTCGCCAGGCCTGTGGGGGAACTGCTAGGAAACACAGGAGGAGATACTTGACTCCTATGCTGCATTTAAGGTAGCTGCAAATCGTGTTTTTTACAGGCCCCCTTGCAAAGCAACCACTTCATTAGGCAACAGTCATGCTTATCAACACCAGCTCTGCCTCCTATGGTTTCTAAAGCCGCCCGGCCTGCCTCCCTCCCTCCCTACTAATAAAATAAACACTTTTCTCTAGCTGTGCCCACCGTCGTCCCTGTTTACTGAATTAGAGTTTCCAGCTTGGGTAATTGGTCTCCCGCAAACGTAGCCACAAGTGGTTCTTGTGGCTCAGCTGCTGCTGTTCCCATAGCAACAGACATGTTTATATTCACAGCATTATTCAACTTGCGTTTTTTTTTCACCTCTGCAATTCAAAAAGAAGACAAATTGATGCATGAGAAGGGAAGATAGTACCACGAAAGAGAATAGGGAAAGTAAAAGGATTTTTAATTATGGGAATTAATAAAATATTCAATAAAGCAGAACATGTTTGCTTTCAGAGGAGTGTAGTGAAGACAGGGGCTGGCAGCTTTGTGGAAGGAGTAAAATATTTTAATATCAAGAATAAACATAGATCTTACTAGCAAGCCAACTGTCTTTATCATGAAGATAAGAATTGCTCTGAATTCAACTCCAGGACAAGATGTGAAGACAGCACCTTCACATCCTCCTATAATCTTTTTCTCCCCGATTGTAAGACCTGTGGACTCCCACAATGAGAAGGAGGAAGCGGGTTGTTCAGAAGTGCTGTGCTTCCAGCACCGAAGCAGAGTACAGGCTCTTTATTAGCAAAAACCCGCAGCTTCTGGTTGTCCATGTTCCCCCTGACCATTACATTAACTCATGCTTCAAGTGAGAGAACTTACAAGCTGAAAAAGTCCTGCTCATCATGTTTAGGTTTCTGTGTATTTTGATGCGGAAATGGAAACCCAGGCCCATTTCCCCCCTGCAAGTGTTCTATCACCGACAGGTAAACAAGTCCCGGGTAAGAAAGCACCGTAGTATTTATTTTCTCCATGTAGCTGGACATGAGCTAAAAATTGTTGCATGTAAACCCTTAGCTTCTTCTCAACTCATTTTTAAGGAAGTGGCTACTGGGGAGGATTTTTCGGTTCTGTGGGAGGGGAGAGGGAACTCAGAGATAAGGGGGGATTGCTAGAACTTACATCTACCAGGAAAAGTAAGATTCAAAGAAGGAAGCAGGGGTGGGCGGGGGGAAGAAGATAAGTTTGCACAGAGGAAGAGGCGGAGATGTGCATCAAGACCGTGTGTCATGGAGCTTGGGGAGGTCTGAAGGAATATTTGTGCTTGCTGTGATGTATCCCCTGTCTGCCCATTCACTAAGCAACCTTAATGAAGATCTACATTATTTAATTCATGTTTTCTTTGGAAGTTGAACCTGGTTTTTAAAAGCTATGAGAGTAACACAGTAAACATCGAGTTTCACTTGTCCATGTTCTTGGACCTCCATTGAGGTCCATCGGGTCCATCTTCCTAGATGTCCTTTGGCTACATGTCGGGCCTGAAGTATACACAGCACCTTTCCCTGCTCCGTCCTGATGGGCCACTTTCCTCACTCCTGAGTGCTCCGTTTCTGAAACCTCAGCTACTCTCAAATCCCTCTACCTATTTTTAACCATGTGTGTTGTCTCCATTTCATCCACCTAGGACCAAGAATGCAGCCTTCACCTCCTTCCCTGACCCCCAAAGCATCAGCTTTTGTGGTAGAGAGCAGATACCTACAAATTCTTAGCTGCTCTCACCAAAAGGCGGACTCTGTTTCTCAGCCCCTTGAGTCTGGCATCCCTTTGCGGTACTCTGACTAGGGGAATGGAGTGAAAACAGCATCATTTGCCTTTTCAGCCTCGCGCTTGGAAGACCTTGCAGCCTCTGTTCTGGTTAGTGCAGTGGTTCTCAACCTGTGGTACTCTCAACATTGTGGACCAGGTAGCCCTTTGTGTTAGGGGCCCGTCCTGCACTGCAGGATGTTTAGCAATATCTTGGCTTCTGTGACTAGAATCCCCCGTCTCTGCCAGTTGTCACACACAAGCCAAAGTGGGCTGGGGCAAATGGCCCCTGGCAAGACGCACTGCTCTATGGGGCTGCTGTCGCCATGGGAACGAGACTGGAGAAGAGGACATGTAGGGAAGAGATGTTAAGTTCTGTCTGAGGCCTCCTGACCTAGCCACCCTGCCCACCTCGGAGCATTCTGTCTTCTAGGGATGATCTGCAGCAGGCTCTTCAACTTGGGTGCACCAGATGTGTGTGACTTGAGCTCAGATACAAATTTTATTTGTCCCATATGCTTATCCTTATTTTAGTGCTATTTAATTTTTCTTAGATAGATTGGGTGTGGTCTGTTTCTGGATTCTCTGCATTATTCTGTTGGGTCACTTGTCTTTGTGTGTTTATTGTAAGCCCCGATACATGGTACTGCATCCCTTCTCACTCCTAACTCCTTAGTTTTCTCAATAGTGTTTTTGCTATTCTTGATTCTTTGCATTTCCAATACCTTTTAGATTCAACTTGTTATAAACTACCAAAAATGTACTGGAGTCTTGGTTGTTATCACACAAAAACTATAAATCTAGAGAGAACTGATATTGTCACAAGATAGAATATTTTAATCTGAGAACATAGTTTTTTTTTTTTTTTGTCTTTTTGAGACAGAGTCTGGCTATGCAGTTCAGGCTGGCCTCGAGCTCACTTTGTAGCCCAGGCTTGCCTTGAACCTCAACTATCCTCCTGCCTCAGCCTCCTGAGTGCTGGGATTACAGGATTGAGCCACCATGTCTGGCTGTGAACATAGTTTTCACCTACTTGTTTGATTTTAGCTTTTCTCCAGAACATTTTACATTTTGCACAGCAGGTATTGATTGGATTTATTCTTAGTGATGTGGAAATTTGATGCTATTGTAAACGGCATCACCAAAGCAGTCATATTTTCAGTCATATTAATAGCTAGTGTGTTTGAAGGCAAATGATTTTGATATTAACCTGTACTCAGTTAAATTTACTTATTAATCTGAGTATTTTAGCTTTAGATTCTTTTTTGGATTGTTTTATATGTGCAATCATAGCTGTGCAAATGATCCTTACAATTTATATTTCTTTTCACCACCTTACTTCACTAATTTGGCACTTGGTACAGTGGTACAGTGGTGACTGGTGCTTTCTCCTTGCTTGGTATGAAGAAGTATAAGCTGAAATAATGTAGCCTTTTATATTGATGTATGATACAGAGCAAAATGGCAATTCCTAATTTGGGGGCACTCAGGCTGTTTTCTGCATAATTTTAGATGTGGCATCCTTAGGATATACATATGTTTTTCTTATTTTTCTTTGTCTTTTTGAGACACGGTCTCACTATGCAGTTCAGGCTGGCCTGGAACTCACTTTGTGGCCCAGGCTGGCCTTGAACTTGCAACAATCCTCCTGCCTCAGTCTCCTGAGTGCTGGGATTGCTGATGTGCGCCATCACGCCCTGCTTCTTGTTTCTACTTTGGAAAGACATCTGTTTTTAGGTGAACTTATTGATTTTTTTTTGCTTCTTCTTTTTTATTTTAAAAAGAATTAAAAAAAGAGCAATAACAAAATACCAACAACATGGATAGAAACAAAACAAAACAAAAACAATAAAAATGATACAGGGTCTCAGAGAAAGATGATAGAAATTAACAGTGGTTGTTATGTTACATATTGTTACCTTCAGTGAAGTTGCTGAGATTACCAGATGTAAGAATGCAAGATTGATCAAACCATTAAAGAGAATAAAAAGTAAAAGCAAGCAAAAAAACCCATTAGAAATGATACAGAGTTTTACTAGACAAGATGGTAGGAATTCACTAGTGGTTATTATACTGAATATTGTTGTCTTCAAATTAGTTGTTCAGATTACCAGATATAAGCATGCAAAACTGATCATAAAAAAATAAATAGGCATTAGCTGTTCCTTTCAATAAACAATTAGACATGAGCAGTACAGTTATCCCCGCTATCCTTCTCTATATACTTTTTCCTCTTCCTTCTTTAAACTTTGTTGATGTTAAGAGTTAATCTTTTGGCTAAGGATGGAGACCAGGGGTGGAGTGCTTGCCTAGCATACGGCAGGCCTTAGAATCCACCACTGGCACTCAAAAAAGTTAATATTCAGAGTCACATTGAACATATTGAAATTTATATTAAGTACCAGTTGCTTACTGTTCATTGATTTTTAAAATATTAATTATACTGAATTTTTGAGTCAGTGGTTTCCAAATGTGGCTTCACATCAGAACCACTTGGGAAACTTCCATAAAATAATGAGGCTGAGTCCCCAGCCAGGCCATACAAATCAGGATCTCTGGGGAAAAGACCTAGCTAGGAGGCATTGCCTTTTTTTTTTTTTTTTTTTTTTAAGAGTATTTCAATTGATTCTAGCATACAATCTAGGGTGAATACTATTTTAAGTCCTATTTTCTGGTAGTATCTTAGGACTTGAAGGAGCTACATTAACCCTTTAATGCCTTTATGATTGCTGTTGTATGTCAAAGTAGGGCTGAGAAAGGATAAATATCAATAAATATGGCTGTTGATAGATATTTAAGGTTTCACAATTAAGTACAACAACCTGTAAATGAGAAAGCTACCGGAAAAGGCACTGTCTTTGGAGAAGCATACAATAATCAAGTTGCATGATGCAACTGCAGTAACAGTGATAATTATTGTGAAGTGTTTTTTCAAAAGTAATTTTCTCCCTAAAACTTCACCACATCATTTTGTCCCCTCGATCAAAGGGTTCATTTCCTTTCTCTAAGTAACAGTAATAATCTGTATTTTATTTCCACTTAGTGTCAGGAAAAGAGCAAAATATGTTCTGTAAATTATCATTGTCAGTATTAAGCTTTCCCAGTTGTCACATGGGTTGAAGTATTAAAGTGTTCATGAGCATTGCAACCCTCTGTTGGTTGTTTCTTTTACTTCAGGGAAATTTTATGAAGAGTAATTAAGCCAAAACTGTCAGAAGTTCCTCACAAGGGTTCTTTTCAGCAGAGACTTTTGATATAATCACAGTCTGAAAATTAGACTTACTTTAATCAAGACGCTCTAAAGTCAATTAATCCAACAGCACTGAACAAATGTCTCAAACTTTGTTGGCTTGGAACTGAGAAACCATGCAAAGTAGGCACCAGTCTAAATGAGCAGACATCAGAGCCCCTTTTGGTAGGTGTTTCCAGGACTTGTGGGTAATGGCATCTTGGGTCAAATGGCCATAAGGATGCATCCTTGAGTGTTTAATTTGATGTGGGAGGGAAGATCTCCGACTTCAAAGATTTTGATTTTCTTTCCCACAGGCTTTCTAAAATATGTGCATTTGTTGCTTAGTGTCTATGGAGGCTTGGTTCCAACATCCCTCAGGGATTATAGAACCCGCAGATGCTCAAGTCCTGTCATGGTTTGGTGTTTGATGTCCACCCAAAGCCACATGCAGTCGTAGGGCTTTTTCAGAGGTGGCTGAATCTAGAGTGTGTGATGCTGGGCTTAAGGGTGCTGGGATTACTAAATCAGTCCACTGATTGGTTTGGCACAGCCCTAATCCAGGTAGTCTGGATAAAATAAATGGATAGAAAGACACTTTTAAGGTCTCTTGTTGCCTTTGTCGTCTTTTGCCTCCATGAATGGTTGTCCCTCTGCCATGTGCCACCTTGCCCTGGAGCCAGCCAGTTATGGCCTGAAGCCTCTACAAACAGTAAGCTAAATAAATCTTTCCTCCCTTAACTTTGGGCATCAGGCATTTTGTCTTAGCAATGAGAGAAAAGTAACTAAGACAAGTCCTTTATATAAAATGCATGGGTATTTACCTATACCCTATAGCTTAAACCATCTCTAGGTTACTTGTAATACTCAACATAATGTAAAGGCTATGGAAATAGTTGTTATAATGTTTTACTCACAGATTGATGAAAAGAGAAAATGTCCCTACATGTTCACTATGGAATTATCTGGGAATTAACTGGTGCAGTTTGGGGGAGTATTTTCAGCCTGCAGTTGGTTGAGCCTGTGGATGTGGAGCTTAGAGACACGGTGAGCTGTCTGTGTCTTTAACCCCAGCACTGCACAGGTGATTGAAGATTTCATTGTGAAGTCTATTTAAGGATACTTTAATGCTGATCTTGGCTGGACCTCCACATGGACCCCACTTACAGGTGGGTGCTTGGCCTGCCTCTCTGTTGCTATACCCTGACTCCCTTATGTGTTTCACTCTTGGACATTTATGATCAATCTGTTTGAAGTAGCAAGGAAGTTTTATATAACAACATTTACACGTCACCCTAAAACATCTTTATATATTGCTCACTGTGCAGGGCAACTGTCAAAAATCCCTCCCTTTGCCTCTTTCCTACAGTCTACTCACCATTTTGGTGTGTTTCCACTTTTCTTTATTCTCTGCAATGATAATGCACCATGCTCCTGCTGATATTCCTTTTCCATCCTAAAGCTCGCTGACAATCATGCTTTATCACTTGCTTTTCTTATACAAACAAGGTCCCCCAAACTCTTCTCTTGTATACAGTTCTCTACATCATTACTTTTCTCCCTAGCAAAAATCCCTGTAGCATTTGGACATAGTGACTGTAATCCCAACACTTGGGAGGCTGAGGCAGGAGGATTGCCATGAGTTTGAGGCCAGCCTGAGCTACATAGCAGGACCCTGTCTCAAGCAAAAAATCCCTATGGCACTACTCCACAGAGAGAAGCACAGTATATGTATGTACATGTATATATTTGTAATATGTGTATACACATATACACACATGCACACACATGTATGTGCTTCCTGGAGTCTTTTTGCACTCACAGTCCAATATCCTCTCTCCTTGCTTTTCTGTTTTGTTTTGAGACAAGGTCTCACTGTGTAGTGTAGGCTGGCCTTGAACTCACAGCGATTCTCCTGCCTCAGACTCCCGAGTGCTGGGATTACAGGCATGCACCATAATGCCCGGCTTGCTTCTCCTTTTCTTTTCCTTCTCTGAGGTGAGATTTTTGCTAAGTAACATTTTTCTGGCATATCTGGGAATTAACACATTTGTACCAGAATTCAACTTTCTCTTCCTTTAGGCATCCTGCTTGCCAGAATATGGCTGACGTTACCACGGCCAGGGACTACACAATGGTGTCTGATTGCCATCTGGGTGATAAAGGCTGTGGCAACTTTCCATGCTGGAGGCAGACCAGGGAGTCCCAAGTCCACACTGAGCACTGTGTGTACTCAGAAGATAGGGAGGGTGCCAGGCACCTTAGCTGGGATGGATGACCTGGCTCGTCTTTCCACTGATAGCTTTCCTCTCATGGGTCCAGTTTCAATGTGATGAAGGATCCAGTGGACTCATCAGTAGTCCCTTGTATCACTGTCCTTGACATTGGTTTTGTGCTGGGCCTCAGACTCAGCGCCTTGTGCACACCAGGCAGATGCTCCACTGCTGTGGTATCCCTCTGCCCATCACTCCTTAACTTCATCAACAGTGTCACTTAGGGGTCCCTCCGAAGCTCAGTAACATTAGTCTCTTAAATCACTCTTATGCAAACTTGGTCCAAATGTGCCTGATTTTTCAAATTGTAGTTCATTATTCTTGGTAGCCGGCTGTCAGAGAGTGGAAGGAACACTTCCTTCCCTCGTGCTGATTCTTGATTATGAGTCCAGTTTACAAATCCTAACTGCTCTTCTTCCCATGATTTCACCCCCAAGGATGTGAGGTTATCATCTTCCCATGTGGAAGTTCTCACGACTGAGTTCACTAATAACTGCTATTACTAACTCCACAAACTACTCTGGAAACAAAATGTTTTATTTGGATTGTACATTGTTTTAAAAATAGGCAAATGTGATACTTGGTACCCGGAGTTTTAGTTTCCATACAGAAGTAGTAACACCCAGCATTATTGGATCTGTCTTCCCATAGACCAGTAGTCAGCCAACACAGAGAAGTTGCTGGCTTTTTTAGACAGGGCATCTGCTTTCTGGATAGCAATAGTCTTCTCCACACCTGAGTCTGTCACTTGACCTGCTTCAATCATGTGTGGTCCATGGCCCATGGAAGACTTTGAGTTTCCACCTGTGGCTCAGACTCAGTCAGCAGTATTCTAATATCCTGAGAGTTTGTAATGGTTTATACCTAGATATTACCCCTAAACCTCATGCACTTACAGGTGGGATTTTTAGGAAGTGACTGGATCATGGGTGTGTGATGCTCATTACTGGATTTGTCCACTGATGGTTTATAGGTGGGTGCGATGTTGGAAGTGAAGACTGGTGGGAGGAGGTGGATCACTGTGGATGTGGCCTGGAAAGTTAATAGCCCTCCTCCTCCCTTGATTCCTATTGCATGACAAGGCTCCTCTGCCATGTGCCTCTGCCATGCTTTCCTGGCTTGGAGCCAGGCTACTGTCGACTGAAATCTCTAGAAACCGTGAGCTGAAATAAGCCCCTCCTTCTTTAGGTTGTGGGTGTCAGGTGCTGTGTCTCAGTGAGGAGTAGGTAGCAGAGACAGGGTGCAGCTTTTTAAATATTATTCAAAGTCATTTCTACTCCCAATTTAGAGCTCCTCAGGATATTTTTTCATTCTTGGGTAGAAAAGCATCTATATTGGTGGGTTCTTATCTGCTTATGTCAGTTATGCCAGTTCCACATTCAAAATAAACCTCTAGGACATTTGGTGCCTCAAGGTAAATATGCCAGTTCCACATTCAAAATAAACCTCTAGGACATTTGGTGCCTCAAGGTAAATATTTTTAAAAAGCCTCAATAAGCTGCCACTGACTACTGACTTCTGGTTGCATTTTTTGGTCATGGATTTATTAATCAGATGCTCTTTGAGTGGTTACTTTGTGTCCTGCTTCTTCTGGCATAGCATGATGAGCAAAACCAGACACAGATGGGAGTGTATAGAAAGAGAAAGACAACTAAGTACACATTAAGAAATACACCCGGAGCGAGGGAGAGAAAGAGGGCTCGTCAGTTGTGCTGAGATTATATCATATAACACAGGAATAAGGAGAAGACATTATGGTTTTAAGCAGTTGTGAGTGTGTGGTGTATCTGACAGTGTTTACGAGCAGTATGGTAAGAAAGAGCTGTACTTCAGAAATCATTCTTGATGCCACTTGGAGAATGGGTTACAGAGTGCAGGTGGCTGAGGGCAGACTTGTCACGAGGTTAGTCTGCCTACTCAAGAAACATTGGCAGGTTGGATGAGGGTGGAAACAGTGACAGTGAAGAGGGGCTAAATAAAGATTCAGGGAGAAAGCCAAGTGCCTTTTTGACCTGGGGGAAGGTAGGAAGAGCCATCAGGTCTCAGTCTTGTATGGGTGCAAGAAGAGGAATGGCCCTGCCCTCGCTGTCCCTGGGAGCTCTGCTTATGAGTGAGGAGGATTTCAATGTCAGTGATGTTGAGTCTCAGATGCACTTATGTTGTCCTTTTGGAGCTGGAGTGCAGGCCATGGGCAGTGCAAAATGAAAATGTGGAGGCTCCTGTTTAGTATTATTAACAGTTTGAAAGTAGCTTCAGCAGAATATTAAACCAACCATGAGCCTTTTAAGCACGGGCCCCAGTGTGATACACAGATGGCATGCTTCTGAAGGTGTTATGAAGCCAATTATGAACTGGGAGTGCAGAGACGTCTGGACTGTGAGCATGCGTCTGGGAGCCATCCTGATACTATGCAGACAGCAACTGAAGAAACTGTCTAAAGAAGTTTTAATGATTGTGAGGAAATGAAAGCCCCTAAGAGCTCCACAGTCTTCTAGCTGCCAAAGAATCTCTTAAGAACTCCAACTTAAAAAACTGGAAGACCACTTATGCTGAGTTAGAAACCAAGTGCTAGGAAATTACTTAAAGAGAATGAAGAATGGAACTTTCTCAATGCAGTGCACTCATGAATATGGCATAAGCCTGATTCCCTGCCTAATGTATCTGCTCTACACTGCAGTCTGCCCACCACATTGGTTCCCAGGCTTCCCAGTCGGTGCAGACTCCACAGGATACAGCTGTTTCAGGAGCACAAAGGTTTAAATCTTGACCTTGCTTGCTTTTGTCACCCTGGTCTTACTGCAGGCTTGTAAAATGGATGCAACTGGTAGCTTCTCTCTTTCTTCTCTCAGCAGTGAATCACCAGTTACCATTTTGGATCCCTAGGAGCCAGAACTAAGGGAGGAGAAGCAAGAGGGAGAGACAGCTCCTGCGAAATGGTACCATAAATGTTGCATCCACAAGTTTCTGACCAGGAATTGCTTTGGGGCTTGCTAACTCATTCAGAAGAAAGTTGCTACGGGGTCAGCAAGGTCCAGCCCAGTCTCAGCACTGGGGAAAATGCTCTTCTAGATATGGGTGAAGTTTAAGGGGGGGTACAGCTATATTTGAGCTTAGTGTGTTGGCAAGAACACCCAGCACATTCAAAGGCATGAGTCGGGGCACACAAGCACTTAGGTAACCTGCAAGCATTGAATACAGCTGGTCAGGAGACTTGGAGAGGGATAGCGGTGGAAGATGACCCCGGAGAGCTAAGCAATAGCTACAGTCTATGAAGCCTTCTGCCTGTGTTGAGAAGCCAATGCAAGTTCACAGCAGAGATACGACATGATAAAATTTCATTCTGAGAGATAACCTAGGCTCCAGGGTAGAGAATAGATGAGAGGAACCGGAGAGAAGAGTTGGAAGTTTCTTCCAGTCGTTGCTCTTACATCAGCCTATTTCCACAATTATATTTATTAAAGCAGTCCATTTCCTGACCGGACTGCTAAAAAAATCTTGCTATGCATTATGTTGCTTGAAGAGCTTCTTCTATGAAGCTCTTAATGATTGTGAAGAGATGAAAGCTCCAAAGAGCTTGGAGAAGTTGAAAAGCACAAGCATATCCTCAGAGTTCTCAGATCAGACATGCACCAAGATCCAAAATGCACGGGCTTATAATTACAGAGGGTTCATTAATCCAAAATACAGAGGGCTCATTCATCCTTTATGTAACGTCCAGGGCCCCCTGAGGAGAGAGTCAATGCCACTGATAAGCTCCAGCCTGCACAGCATGATCTCTTCCACTACTGGAAACATTATGCAGATAGTTCTCTGGTACATTTCATACGAATGCGAAAAGATGGGCCTTAGACGTCAGAGCGTTAACTATAGTAACAAACAAAAGCAGTCTTTTCAACTTTCCCAATTTGAAAACATGTGTCTTAGCCAACTTTCTCTTTAGTTTCTTTGTCAGGTTCATTTGCCTAATTTCTCATGTAAGAAATTTTCCTGTATGTAGAACCCATAAGAAAGTTTCCTCTACACAGAACTCATATATATAGCGTAGGTTTCTATCATTACATCCTTCGCACACGCTTTAGATTAATTCTCCCCCAATCATCTCTTGGCCAATTTCCTATCCTTTATATTAACTTTAGTATTTCTAATTTTGCTTCTTATAAGTCTCAGACTATTATAATTTCCTTGTATGTAATTAATTTTTATCAGATTTTCCTGTTCCTAGTAGGACATGAAAGATTAGAAATTATCTTATTAAAAAGCATTGATTTTAAGCTGTGCCTCAATCCAGGTGAACTAGAATGTTCTAATTTAATGTTTACAGAAGGCTGGAAACTGGCCTCAAGCTCTAAAGAGCAGACACATTGCAGTTCTGATGCCAAGGGGTATGATAGTACATATCTACCTTCCATTCCTGTCTGCTTCAGGCCTGGGAATTTCTCTCAGTATCGATTCAGGATGTGAATCTCCTTTGGACTGTTGTTTCTTACTGTTGGTTTCAACTCAATGTGACCCTATTGCAGTTTACAGAATGTACAACTCCTTCTTATCTGTGGGGTCTATGTTCTGTCTAAGCGGTGTGTCTTGGTTACTTTTTTCTCACTGCTGGGGCAAAATACCTGACACCCAAAATTAAGAAAGGAAAGGTTTATTTTGCTTACAGTTCATGGAGGTTTCAGTCCATACTTGGCAGGTTACAAGGCAGAGGGGCACATGGCAGAGGGCTACAGCTCACGGCGGCAGAACACAGCAAAGCAACCAGCATGAAAAGGGAGGAATGGCCCCAAGCAGCCTCTTCCTCTCCCTTACATATACAAACTATCCACCCCAGGGCGGGTGTAGCTCTCACAACCCACAATCAATCAAACTCTAAAAGGCTGCCCCATGACCCCATGAGGCTTTGGGGGGCACACACAGACACAAACCATAACACGGTGCCTGAAACTGTATGTAGCACTAATCCTATCAGTTCATGCTCTTTCCACATGAAGTGCTTACTATGCCTGTCAGCCAAGCCACTTTTAGTAGAGTTATGACAGCAAAGCTAGCACAAATAATTTTCATTTTTCATAGTTTCATGGGTAGGAGATTGGTTCTTACCACAGATTTTCACAATGTCAGCATACCATTTTTTTCTTTGTTTCTTAAATTGGAACGATCACCTTTTTCACTAACGGAAACACTTCATGGCTTCTTGTTAACATATCTGACTTCTGAGCATCACTGCTCATGCACTTTGGGCCCATTCTTAACTAACATCAGGTCTACTTGAACACTGGCCCTGCCTGGTTCCATGACAGTTAGTGTGATAGCTGAGACTGACAGGTAGGTTGAGTATGCAGCATAAAGGGAGAATTCACATCCCAGGACAGACTCTGGATGTGTGGGACAGTGTGCAATCTCACCGCATTACTCAGAATGACATGCAGTTTGAACTCATTTCTGCAGTGTTCTGTTTAATATGTTTAGAACGTGGTTGCAGATTGCAGAGGCAAGAGACTGCAGCATGTGGATAAATAGTTAACTGGAGCTTTGGGGATTAATAATACTGTACTCAATTCTTCAGAGTGTAATCGCTGAAGTAAAAAGGGACAGGAACACTATGAGTGTATCATCACCATGGCTATTCCTGACATTAATGGCAGGCGATACTATTTTGAAACTCTTGAACCTTATCCCTCTAAGATCTCTGCTCTATTAATTGGTGAAAAATCTTAACTGGATTAGCTGTTTTTCTATTGCCCATTTCTCTAGGGTACCTGCCTTTCAGAGGAAAAAATGAATGGCACCTATCTATGCTAAAAATAAAAATTAACATGACAAAGTTAAAAAAAAAATCCATGAATCAAATTTCAATGAACACTTCAAGAGAATGTGATTGTTATGTTTAAAAAACCTAATTATTGGAAAAGGGTGACATTTAATACTAAATGGGATCTTCATATTTCATACCCTTAAAAACTACGAATTGAAAAACTTTCTTGGAGTGGTGGGGATTCACCCCAGGGCCTTGTGCATGACAGGCAAGTGCTCTGCCCATAAAATACTTTCTCTCAGATCTATAAAGTATATGAGGTAAAGGAGGTAAAGACATTAGAGTTTCACCTTAGAATAAAAACAAACAGACTTCCCAATACCAATACTTGCTTTTACAAGTGTCTTTATACCTTTAGCTATCTTCCCTGGACAGCCTTACACAGTTTCTGTGGGATTTATACTGTATAAGTTGGAAAATCAGTTGAAGGCCATCAAAGAGAATTAAAATAAATAAGACCCCCTTCCAATAGGGAATCAGCCTGTTTGGTTGATAGGATACTGGAGGACAAGATCCCAGTCATAGCTTTGCTGAAAGCAGGAGTGTGACCTGAATCAAGTTTCAGACTCTTGCTATTTGCCTTAAAAAATGAAAGGTGGCAGTCAAAAGACCTTCCATGTGACACCTCTCAGACTCTGTAGTTAGCTAGTTCACTCTTCCAACTCTGCAGAGAGTGGCTGAAGCTGGAAGTCCATCACTCATGCAGGGCTAAGACAAAGTCGGCCCCAAGAACAGGTACCTCCAGCCAGTTCCTCCAGCCATGTAAACAAGTTGTTCCAGCTTGCAAACAGGTTGTTAGGCAGAGAAGCTGAAATTGACGTCAACCTCCTGACTGCATAAATAAATGCTCTGCAGTTCACGGGCAGTTCCTTTCCTCCCAACAGGAGAGTGGGCCCCATCTGACCTCAGCTGTTATCTCTTATCTTTATTTCTTCATCCTTTCACCATTTTTTCTGGGGAACTTCAAGAGCCGCCCCAGTTCATGGCACAGCTCCAGAGTTGTGACATTCCAGTAAAGAGAGAATATTTATAGAAACATATTGAATTATTCTGGGGTTAATTACATTTGAAAAAATTAGTAAAGATTATGGTTAACATCATGAAAAGAAGAGTAAAAGGCCAGGCCCTGAGCCATGTCAGCAGTATGTGGAGGAAAGGATTATGGTCAGATTATGCTACAACAGTAGAGGGACAGCCATAAAAAGACAGTATTCTCTAAAAAGAGGGAGGCAGGTAGAGTACAGCATGCATCACTAAGACTGGGTGAATTTCATGAGAGGGTCCTTCTTGTGGGTAGACATTGTCTTTGTCACTTTTATCATTGCTGAGACAAAATACTTGACACATTTCATAGAGGATTCAGTCCATAATCAGCTGGCTGCAAGGCAGGGCAGCATGGCGGAGGGCCATTGCAGAGGAGAAATAGTCCACGGTGCAGCAAGGAGAAGACCACAGCAGCAAGCAGCAAAGCAGCAGCAACAGCAGCAAAAGCTGCCTTCATATTCTATTCAGGTTGTAAACCTATTGATTGGTGCCACCCACACCCAAGGTGGGGCACCCTTGATCCCAGCAGCTCCCGCCTTGGATCTAGCCACCTCCCCAAACTCCCACCTCTGACTGCATGAGGCTTTAAGGGGACATCTAGATATAAGTGATAGCAGACAGCAATCAAAATGCTGTGTGTTAATGAAGACTGGGATGGTGTGTAGAGATCATCCATTTGCAGGTGAAAACTGGGACAAAAAAAGAGGATGGTGATTTGAAGGGACAACAGAATAAATTTTCAGTGACTTGAAAATAGGAACTGGTCCAGTGGCTGGTGGTAGAGAAAGAGGATGAAGGTTGGAACAGGCTTCTCAGGAAATCAAAGAAAATAGACCTCAGGGCACAGGGAGAGAAAAATGTAGGAGCCAAGCCACAGATTCTGCCAACTATTTGTAGCAAAACATGATTAGGTTAGCTGTGTGATTTGTTCTGGAGAAGGACTGTAAGCGGAAGTGTCGTGTCGCTGATAGCAGAGCAAGGTGCTCAGTGGTTGGCAGTCCTGCCGTGTTGTTTATATGCTCTAGACACAAGCTCTTTATGAATTGCATGAGTTGCAAGTATTTCATTCCAGTCTATGGCTGGTCTGTCCACTTTTATTAGTGTATTTCGAAGAGCAGGATACTAACATTTTGATGAAGTGTAATTTATTATATTTGTTTAATGGAGTCAGTATTTACAGTATATGGTTTGTATATATGTCTAGTCTTATCAAATTATACACTTTAAATATGTGCATTTTATTGTTTTCCAATTATACTTCAATAAAGCTGTTTAAAAAAAGAGAGGGATTAGAAGAGCCCACTAATGCTGGATGTGGTGGTATGCCTGTAATCCCAGCACTCAAGAGGCTGAGGCAGGAGGATCACTGCAAGTACAAGGACAGCGTGGGCTACATGATGAGTTTAAGAGCAGCCTGAACTGCATAGAGAGAACCTGTCTCAAACAAACAAACATCCACTAATAATTTGGGCCTTCAAGAACTGAAAGCTAATTGCTCCTAGATCCACCCCTTCAACTGCCAAGAAGAGAAGCAAAGGCCCTGTAACTTTTCAGGTGAGTGCCGGGTAGTATAAGGAGAAGACTCCGGCTCTGGCCTTTTCACACATTGTGCTATGAGGTCTCACGTGATCACAGCGGAGTTGGTAAGGGAGATGGTGGAGGCTAAGCCCGAGGAGTAAACAAAAAACATCAGGCTGAGAATTATCTCTAGGGTTGAATACAGCTATTAGCAATGAAACTAACTGCAATCAGAGCTGAGAAGCCTACTAGGTTCTTAGAGGAATTATATTACCGAAGAAACTCGGACCTGGGATAAAAAGTGTTTAACTTGAAATACTGAAAATATTGCAGGTCATGAGTAATGACCAATAGTCCCCTGAGCTACTTCATGACTTAATTATTGTGTCCTCAGCCTCATATAAACAGAAGGTAACTTCTGACAATGGTAGCATTCCAAGGCTCTGGGAAAAGCAGGAGTAGCTGAGGACAGAAAAGGGAATTCCCAGAGGGCAGGGGCTGGGAGTCACCAAGGGCGGGGGTAGCAGAAGGCAGCAACGGCAAAGCGAGGCTTTCTTCCCAGCTAGGCAGGACTTCCCAGTCTCCTCCCGGAACTTGGAGTGGCTGTGGGAGGGACAGCTCCCATTTCCCATCCTGCTTTTCTGGAAGGAGTGTCTGTCTCCACAGGCCCCTGCATATGAGCATGTGTCTGCAGGAAAAGGACCTGCATTTTACTTCCTGGGAAACACCAGCAAGCACCACATCTGGATCTGATGGACAGGACTGGGAAATTGGACTCTTCTAGCCACCCATGGGGATATGAACAAGGTTTCCCCAACATAACTGAGGAGCATGGTGCACAAGATGCCCAGAGCCCATGCAGCTGGTAAATGAGCACCGGATGCTCGATTTAAACTGGCAGGGTCTTTGGGTTGTCTCCCTGAGGAGGGCAGTAGGAACTAAAATCAAATTGGTATCCAGTAACTGCAGCACAGACTGTGACAGGGACTTTTTTTTCCGGCAGTACTAGGGGTTGAAGCTCGGGCTTTCACACTGAGATGTCCTTCTTTATTTTGAGACAGGGTCTCTCTAAGTCACTGAGTTGCCCAGGTGAAGCTTGAACTTGAGGTCTTCCTGCCTCTGCCTCCCAAATTTCTGGGATTCCAGGAATGTATTGCCACATCTAGCCCACAGGGGCTGTTAACGATGCCATGTGGTACCCTGTGTTGCCTTTCCATTGGCCAGCTTCCTTCACAGTATGAGACAATAGATTATGATTGGAAGTGGCAAACATCACATCTGGGCTAAGAAGGTTGAGTGCTGGTGTGCCTTTTCCAGGACCTCTCTCTGCCTCTGTCTCTCACTGTCTTTGCCTCTCTGCTGCTTCCTCACAGCCCCATTTATGTGCTTGGAAGTCAAAGCATCCCTGAGGGAAGCAGGGTTCCTGAACTTCAGCTAGAGGATCACTGCCCAGCAGGGCTGGCCAGCCTTCTCTGGACTTTGTAGGAGTGAAAACCAAACCTGTGCTTCACGGTACCATTGGGATTTGAGGCTGTTTATCTCAGTGACTAGAATTAATCACTTTGACTAGTACCAGAGCAGCTGGATTAATGTGCCTGCCATCTTCTGTCTTTTCTAACACAATCTCTGCACTCAGCCCTTTGGAAGACAATAGCTGTGAAACTGCTGTCATCATATTTTCCAAAGCATTATCACTTAGTTGTTTGTGTTTTCAAAGGAAAAAGAAACCATGACAATTCTGATTTAAGCTACATTTTGAAAAACATAAAAGACTTGAATATCATTGTCTTTAAGCTGAGAAGTAAGACATGGTAAGTCAGACAATGATTTATTAATTTCTTGGTCAAATTTCTAAACAAAGGCCATATGATCAAAGGAGAAAGTATAAATCATTGAAAAACATAGTGTATGAAGTAACAGTCTTTTGGTTTATTAGCTGTATACTTTGGACAAGTTACTCAACCACCCTCTGATATGTAAAATTGTGAAAGTAAATTTTTATATATGTGGGGAACCACTCAGACTGCTTGAAAGTTCAGGGGCATCTCAGGACACCTGAGGATGTGGCTCCATTGGTCTAGGGCAGGTGCATAGGGGGATTCAGTTATGTAACCATGATTTAGCACAGGTAAACATGCATGTGCTGGCTATGGAACTATGTAAGAATGTAAATATGAGATAAAGACTTGTATAAGAATTATACAATAAAGGTGCTGGTGGCTCTCTGCTCTGCTCCATGCTGCCTGCTGTTGTTGCTGATGTTTTGCATCAGCAAAACATTGGGACCTCACCCATGAAAATCTTAGGTCCCCCAAGCAGGTCAACAGTACTGTTTAGCCCATTAAAGTGGGCTAATGTTATATGATAAAGAATTTAGCTGACCTTTTGCTCTGGCCTTTTGGAAAGGATCTATAAACACTTGGAATTTCCCAAGCAATGAAAGGGGCTTAGATTTACTAGGAGCATTGCAAACAGCATTTGCTGTTCATAGTGGCCCCCTGGACTGCACCAGAGTCTGCCTAACAAGGGAACAAGTGGTGGGGCCATGGGAGGTTTTGCAGTGGGAGATGATCACGCCAGGCACCAGCTATGTTAGAAGTTTGGGGCTTTGAGTCTTGAATTTACTTGACTTTCTGACCCATGGGAAGTGAAAGAAGCCAGGAGTTGTGGTATATTCATGTTGTCAATAATCCAAAAAATCATGTTTATGCAATGAAATGGCAATAAAAATGTAGGACAATTGGATCTAGACCTTTCCTGGTTGATTTTCATGTACTGATTATCTAAGTGGCTGATGTAGGATTTCCACTAGATTCAGCTCTGTATGTCTCCTCTTTTGGCTAATTCTGCTTTGTCTCGGTATAGTAAAACTTTAATTCCAAAGTACAGAGACTTTGCAGTTCTTTAAGTGGTTTTAGAAAATTATCAAAATGGAAGGGGTTCTATCTACTTGGTCAGAAGTAGGCAGACTGAGAATGCCTGAGCTTGAAGCTGGGATCTGAAGTGAAGTCTGTGAATCTGACCTAAGTCAGAGTTAGTGTCAGAATTGTGGGGTAGTTAATATATGTAAAGGTTTTAGAATACTGCCTTCCCCACAGTAACTTTCAGGGAAAGTCAGCTAAATATTACTAAGCTATGAAATATTATTAATAGAACACAAAAACATATATACATGAACACTGAAAGGGCAATTTTATTTTATTTATTTATTTTTTTATTTTAAAGAGTAAAAGAAGGATAACATAATAATGGGGGGGCATACCAAATTACAGACAAAGTGGTAGGAAATTATCAATGGTTATTGTTTTACATATTGTTATCTATAAGATAGTTTCTCAGGAAAACAAAAAGACAATGATAGTGAATTACAGACAAAAGAGGTAGGAGATTATCAATAGTTGTTGTACTCTACTTAGATATCTTCAAAGTGGCTTCTAAAGAATATAAATAGAACTATACATGAGTGACCTACTGAATAATCATTCAGTAATTCTCAATGGTTGTTGTAGGAAACACATAATAATAAACATGGATCCATTTATGAAATAGGATAGGAACAATGCAAACATTACAGAGTTATGGATAGATTAGTAGGAAAATATCAATGACTGCTGTAATACATGGTGGTATCTTCAAAGTGGTTTCTCAGGAAGACAGAGATACACAAGGGGGATTTAACAAGTAGTTACAGCCTAAGGGTTGTCAAAAATCAAGTGAGTCGTCTGGAGTGCAAGCCATTTTTTGTAGTGTTTTCTCTCCAGCCTCCCATCGCTGGGACCCCACAACCAGTTAGTGTCCTCTCCCCAGCTGTCAGCACAGGCAGCAGGAATCCTGCTGCAGACTTCTCCGGAACTCCACCACAGCCTGTACTGTCAGGGGAAGAATGGCTTCCAGTGAGTCTCTGCAGGTATTGTGCAAGGTCCTCGTGGTTTACAGCTTTCAAACGGCTTTCATGAACACAGTCCAGAGGACCTCTGACTCCGTGGGCTTAGTCTGTATTCTCATGTTCTCTGAGTCCTTGTTCAGCAGCTGCTCCTCCGCTGGCTCTGGACCTTTCTGGTTATCAATGGCAGGAGCAAGAGTGGTCCATTGTATGGCATGTATTCCCAGGGGTTTTTCCATGTTTGAATGATTCACACACGTCCGTGGGTGGGCATCTGCAGTCAGTGCATGGTGGTCCAATTGTGTCACTGTTTCTCTGTGTCATGATAGATCTCAATTGAGCAGTGGTGGCCGGCCTAAGGGCCTGCGCACAATAGCACTTGCCGCCACATGGCTCCCCATGCGCTGGGGGCCCTCCCTCTGGGGCCTACAAGGCAGGAAGCTAGCCAGCCGGAAGACCGGCGCTCCCCATCCGTGGCTCCCTGTGCACAGGAAGCCCTCCTTCTGGGGGCCTACAAGGCAGGGAGTGAGCCGCCGGTCTGAAGACCGGCGTTCCACGCTGAAAGGGCAATTTTAGTGGAACATAAATTTATGGTTCTTTAATGCTGGGAAGAACTTGTAAATCACATAGTCTGAATGACTTGGCTTTATTAAAGACACTGGTAGCACTAGAGCAGAGGCTAAAATTTAAGACATGACAACTACATAACACTTGCTTTCATTTTTTTCCACATATTTAAAATGGGACTAATTCAATATAGTTTACAACTCAGTAGAAACATTTAGGGGAATCCTTCCAGCACATATGTGATTTCTCTGACAATCCTTTCCTCTACTTTCGTGACAGGACCTTTGTGCTCTGTGTGAGCTACATGGTTTTGACTCCTCAGTCACAGTGGAAGGGCAGAGGTCCCTAACTGATCCAAGAAAGGTCTGGAAGGAATTCACTTCTCAGAATTTAGACTTTGAAAATTTCTGATTGATCTTATGACCTGAAGGTTAGGCATCCGAGGTCAAGGGCAGCTGGACTAAATAAAGTTGGGGAATAAGAGAGGGAAGGAAGATACACAGAGGCAAAACAGTATGGTAACCAGGGTTACTGGTGTTTTGAGCATGGTACCAGTCTCTTAGGGAGCACAGCTTCACTTCCTGCTCTTGGGTTTTGTGAGATACTCTCAGTCCAGTAAATTCATCTTGCTCATGTATGCTTTTTTGAAGCATACTTTATTAGTTGCAACTAATAGTTTGATTAAATAGCTCCTTGAGAAAGCTCTTAAAGGGAAGAAATATAACAAAAGGTACTCCTAGCCATAATTGCTATTGTGAGCTGGGTAACAAGGAGGAGGACTGGAGGCAGGTGAAAAGCTGAAGAGCAAGGTGGGCCAAGGGCTGAGACTTAACAAGAACATTGTCACACCTGCTCTTAGAGAGACAGCTTCAGTGTTTTCAACTTTTTGAAAAACACTTACAATAGGCTCCACTGAATGTGGATGAAAGAATGGCAGGGATGTAGAAGAATAAGGTTAAGCACGCAATTGGCAATCTGCTACCTTTGTTCAAGACAAAAGTGGGTTAAGCAATAAATGTGTTGCGCCAATGCCATTATAAAATATAATGAAACTGTTTGTGATAAATAGAAAATTGGACAGGATCCTATCTAAGTGGCTGTGCTGAGTCACAAACAGCCTTTTTACAAACAATCTTGTTATCTGAGGGGAAAACCAGTGGCCATCACAAAGCTCATGTTCGTCTGCATGTTTGAAAGAAGAGATTTACCTCCTGCCTGGTGGGCCCCACTAGGCTGAAATAACCACTGGAAACAATGGCCTGAGCCTCAAATCTGAGAAGGAAAGAATTTGCCAGGTTGCTCCCTTCACTGTTAGAAAAGGGTTGGATCTTACTGTATTTGCTGAGAAAGAGGTTCAAACAAAACACCCAAACAGCAAAGAACTGCTTTCCTAGGCATTTGGACAACTAAAAAATGCAAGAGAGTTTCAGCTATTGTTTTCACCTTCACAGGATGAAAATATGGCTTTGAAAAGCACAGCCAAAGAAAGGAAGGGCTCAATCACTCCCTCTCTTCCTGTCTCCTGTCTGCTGTCATGCTTTATTATTCTTCAGGCTTTTCTTAAAAAGTAAGCAAAAAAAAAAAAAAAAATGAGGCTCCATGACTACAGAGATATTTTACAGAACAGCAAATGTTATTTTAATCTTTTAATTAGTACACATATGCAATGCATGATCAAGTTCATCAGGGGAAGTTGGTAGATGTACACAACACATAGCAAATCTTTTAACCTGCCATTCCCTTCACCTCTTTCCCTCTTCTTTCCATCTTTTGATCCTCTTCCCATTTGAAAAAATCCCTATATTCTATTGTTTCGCTTTTATTTTGCTCTTTATATTACTTACACTTTGGCTTTCTTACATATGCAAAACCATGGGGTACTTAAACTTGTGTATCTGAAAAAAAATAAACTTGTGTATCTGATTTATTTCACATAACATTATTATATCATCCACTTTTCTATAAATGACTCAAATTTACCCTTCCTTGTGGTGGAGTAGTATTCCACTGTGTATAAATACCACACTTAATCCATTCATCTGTGATGGACATATAGGGCACATCCAAGATTTAGCTATTATGTGCTGTGTTGTTATAAACATGGATATGCATGTATCACTGAAATATGATGTTTTTAAACTTTAGGCATTTATAGGGAAATGGATGCACTGGAGACCATAATATTAGCTGAAATAAATCAGACACACAAGTCTGAACACCATATGATCTTCCTTATATGAAAAATTTAGTAGGAAAGAGAAGAGGGAGAAAAGAGGAAGGAAAAAAGTTCTTATATTTTAGGAATGTTTCTGTTGTTGGTCTCTGGTTTCACTCTAATGTGGTATGAGAGCTCACTTTACAGGACTTACACTTCTTTGGATATATTAAGGTCTTTATTGTTGCTTTGAGCATGGTCTATTTTGAAAAATTCTTAGAATAGGAAAATCTATGAAGATAAAGAGTAGCTCAGTAGTTACCTAGATGTGTATGTGTGTGTGTGTGTGTGTGTGTATGGCAGATTGAGAGATGACGGCTAGTAGGTAATGTGTGTTGATTTGGGATAACAAAAATGACCTAAGCGATTATGGCTATAGATGTATAACGTTTATAGTTAAATGAACACAATTAGAGACCATACTCATAAGTGAAATAAACCAGACCCGCATGTGTAAACATCGTATTGTCTCACTAGTGTAAGAACCTGAGAAGTAAATAAAAATTAGGAGGTATGACAGATAATGGGAAAGGAAAAGAAACAGCTCAAAAGTAAAGAACAACTGGGATGAGGGAAAAGAGAAAAGAAAGAAGGGGAAATTATGTATATATGTATATACAGGAAAGCTGACATAGTTATACTACTGACTTCTATTGCTTTATTGAAAGGAACAGTTGATGTTTAATTGTTTGATCAATCTTACATGTCTATATTTGTTTACCTGAGTAACCAGTTTGAAGATAATGATATGTAATACAACAATCGTTGTTAAGTTCCTATCTGCTTGTCTGAAATTCTGTATTATTTTTGTGTTATTTTGTAAATGTGTGTGTTTGTTATGCTTTCATCCTTTTATCTTTAAAATAAAAAATAATTTTCTAATGTGCTAAAATCCTACTGAGTTTTACATTTTAAGTTTATAAATTGTGTGATATACAAATTGTTACTTCAATACAGTTGTTTTATTTAAAAAATTATGTCTTTAATTGCTTTGGGAAGATACCTACAAAGGGAACTGAATGTAATTTCTAATTGGGTTCTTGCTCTCTGTAGCCTCACTGGCATTTGTTATTGATTGATTTCTTGAGGACGGCCATTCTTTCTGGAGTAAGATGGAATCTCATAGTTGTTTTAATATTGAGATATTGAACGTTTCTTTATGTATTTATTGGTCGTTTGTATGTTTTTGACTGAGAAATGGCTGGTAGTTTCTAGTGTAGGACTGCTGAGTCCTGCCCCACCTTTCCTGTTAGGGGCAGTTAGTCAGTGTTGTCTGCTCTAGGGCTGTATTCACTCCATCCACTCCCTGTTCCCATGCTTCTCTGTGTGCCCCGAGTCACTGCCTTCCTTACCTAGCTGTCTGGCCCAGGATGTGAAGTGCTCCTACCTGCCCATTCCACATACTTGCCTGTCTGTACACCCCAGGATGTGGGAACTGCTCAAGACCAGGTGAACCCCTGAATTAATGCTAATAATTTCAGACTCAGGCTTCTCCCCAAACCATTTGTGACCAGCCTGGTTTCTCACCATGAAGGCAGAACCTCCATGTCCTTCCTGACTTGAGCTTGCTGCTGTCTAACATTTTCAAGGGGATTATGGCTAGTGACAGCCTCTCTGTAGCTGGCTCTTACCTAGTCACTGTGGTAGGCTGACATGTAGTTGGTCTGTGGCTTCATATTTCCAGAGCAGCTCAATGTAAAATAATTAACCACTTCCCAAAATGGATTCTGATTAGTCACTCTCAAATATGGCAGGCAGTGCAATGGATTTCTATCTGAACTTTAGCCTGCCATGTGCAACGAATTACTTTCAGAGTAAAACCACACACTGTTTTGGCAGTTCACAATAACTATGGGCTTTTTGTGGGGTGTAGTGCAGCTGGACTGGTCTGTTGTTTTTCCCTATGGCTGTGGGGAGCTGGGGTCAGCATCCCAGCCTGCTTCCTCCTTGTTTCTTTCTTGTCTTCAGTTTCTCCAGTTTCATTGTGATTTTCTAGTTTCCCTGTCAGCTAGCCCTTCCTTCCTTCCTTCCTTCCTTCGTCCTTCCTTCCTTCCTTCCTTCCATCCTTCTTCACTATGCAGTTCAGGCAGGCCTTCAATCCCTTTTTATCCCAGGCTGGCCTTGAACTTGCAGAGATCCTCCTACTTCAGGCTCCCAAGTGCTGGGATCACAGGTGTGCACCACTGTCTTGGTTACTTTTCTCTCGCTGCTGGGACAAAATACCTGATGCCCAAAATTAAGGAAGGAAAGGTTTATTTCGCTCACAGTTTGTGGAGGTTTCAGTCTGTATTTGGCAGATTATAAGGCAGAGTGGCACATGGCAGAGGGCTATAGCTCATGGTGACCGAACACAGCAAAAGCAACAAAACACAAAAGCCAGGAATGGCCTCAAGCACCCTTTTCCTCTCCCTTACATATGCAAACTATCCACCCCAGGGTGGGTGTAGCTCTCATACCCATAATCAATCAACTCTAAAAGCCTGCCCCATGGCCGCATGAGGCTTTGGTGGGGGGGACACACAGACAAACCATAACAACCACCATACCCGGTCAGCTCTTTCTTAATTCCTAGAGTTTTCCTTCCTATTCTGCTTGTGAAGCTGTTGTTTCCTAGGTGTTGCACATGTAAGCCCTGGACAGACTGATATGCTGCCAGATTTTACACCAACATCTTCCTTCTCCAAGAGTGGCAAATTTTAAGGAGGCAATTTCTTATATGAAGTTCAAATACAGAACTAGAAAACTTGAGCATCTAAAGCTCTGTACATCATAGAACTATAGAGTCTCTTTATGAATGTTTTGTCCACCTTGCTTCATTCAACCAGGGTTTACAATGTGATTTTACATGTTACTGGGATAAAGTTGAGTTTGATAAGGGGAAAATAGGGAGTATTTTAAAGAAAATATGAAATCCCATGTTGAAAACTAAGTTTGGATGTTTGGAGATTTTGTTCACGTATGTCTCAGATTTGCAATTCTCCTTTGGTTTACTCTCTTGGGTGGTGGACACAAAATGAGCATGTCTACTAGTAATTTTAGTTGTGCATGTTCTTTGGTTGGGGAAAGATTTAATGCTTTAGTTTTAAAAACATTGGTGAGTTAGGAAATTGGAGGAGAAAATGATGGGAAAGTCTTTTAATATATCTACACAAAAGTCAGTAACTGAGAATTGCAATGTAATAGAAAATAACCACATAGGTTTCCTATTGTGTATCTTTTAGACCATATAATGCCAAATTTTTGTGTCTTTCTTCATCACTCTGAATTTTGTATACTTTTCTGGTTTCTGTTGCTGTTTGCTTCAGTGGCTTTTGAATGAGGATCTTGTTAATATCAGGAATAGATATAAAGTATACTCCCACAAAACCATGGTTCAGAGTTTGAGGCCTCACTTGTTCATGGATTTTTCTTTAGAATCCAACAGTTGTTTGTAGAAACCCTTACAATTCTGTGGAAACCACAAATATCCTCTGCAATTGGTTTTTTTTTTTTTTTTGGCAAGGTTTGCAATTGTCCAATCTGAGAGCGTTTGTTCAGTTCTCCTTGCTGCTGATTGGCTGCTGCCCTGTAACTCATCTCTACAGATGCACCAGCATTCCAGCTTCATAAAAGGTTGTTGTAGCTATCTGCAGTGCTCTTGGTTTTGTTCTTAAAGCCCTAAAATCCCTAAGATGCTGCCAATATGCCCTGCACCTTCTAAGGCTTTATTATTACAGTATTTTATTGAATTAAATTGCATAACTGGGGGCTGGGGATTTAGCTCAGTGGCAAAGCGCCTGCCTGGCAAGCGCAAGGTCGTGAGTTTGGTTCCCAGTACCAGAGAAAAACCAAAAAAAAAAAAAAAAAATTACATAACTGTGGGAGAGAATATTTAGGTTTAAACTATAAAAATAGGCATTTATATGTATTTTTCTGATCATATCTGAATTCATGATTTTCTATAATTGTGGGTGCTCTAGGAATATAACCTCTGCAAGGGGATCTACTATAATATATAGTGATCCTGCTAAATAAAAAGCATAATAGTTTTAAAATCAGATTTTATTGGTATATTTTAGACATATATAAGGATCACATTCATCACAGAAGCTTAAGATTTTTAAGAATGATGGATATATTTTTGATATTCAGATTGAAGTAATTCAAAATGAAGTCTACATTTAACATTCTATTAAACTAAATATTCATTTTATCTAACATTTATGTTAAACCATATATCAAATATCTCATCCCTTTGGGGATACTGTTCCTTTTTCTCCCCATGGTACAATTTATACTGTGAAAAAATTGATGCTCACAGATTGTGATGATTGGAGAGCTGAGTGAAATGAGTTGAAGGGACGATAACATATTGCACGAGAAACCAAATCCTATCTTCTTGGAAACTATGCCATGGAGTTATAAAAATCCAGGTTCTAGCGAATATTATCATAGGTCTTTCACAGAGAGCAAGAAAGACACCGAGGCAGAGGAACTTGCTACGTTCCCATGACGGATAAGAATCCGGGTTGAGATTTGAGCCCAGGTCTATCTTCAAATCCAATGTTCTTTATGCGGAGCGTCATGATTTTATGATTTCATTTCTGTCTGTTCTTTGACAGTGTTGGGGTGCGTTTTCATGTCAGGAGAAGATTGCTGACAACGCAATGAATCGAAGCAATTACCAGAGATAGATTCTAATTACTAGCGCATGAGTGAATGGGTGCACGAATCCTTCACGTCTATGTTAGGAAATTAGATTCTCCATGTTTACATGATGTGTGGTCTCTCCACCTTCTGTTAATTTAGTGGAATGATGATTCTTACCCAAGTTTTGTAGTTTGGTTTTTTTAAAATTGAAGTGTGATTGTTTTACTTTCCCCCTTTGTATTCTACTCTAGAAATTGGATAAGAGTCTGATTGATCTTGAGGTGGTTAACGTGACTTAGAAATTAACAGAAATTGACAGAATTAGTATATGACCCTGCTTTTCTAGGGGCTTCTTTTTCTATTTTATAGGGCTGTAAATCTCATTTTTAAAAACCTTTTATTTTATTTTCTCTGATAGTTAGCCTACTATCCCAGTCTGAATTCAATAAGGAAGGGAGTAGATGTAACAGATGACAAAATCATTGTTTCACGGAAAGAAACATGACATTAAAACCCAGAATAACAATGACTTCAGCTGGGTATGGTGGCGCACGCCTATAATCTCTGCACTCGCGAGGCTGAGGCAGGAGGATTGTTGCGAGTTTGAGACCAGCCTGGGCTACAAAGTGAGCTCAAGGCCAGCCTGAACTGCATAGCGAGACCCTGTCTCAAAAAGAGGGAAACAACAATGACAACAAAACCAAATGACTTCAGTATGATTGAAGTATTCCAGAGGAGTCAAATGCTTTCAAAAAATTCCATTAAAATTAAAAAGAAGAAAGTCATTTGACATTAATCTGCAAATCCCCCCGATAAATATTCACTGATAAGATATTTTCCCTTAGTGTAAAATATGGGCTTGAAAAACATTTTACTTCAAGTATAAAAATATTCTCTTGAATAAGTAATAATGGCATTTTGGGAGGGATAGTTTATGAAGAAATAATAGCATAATGCTTTACATATGGTAAACTCTAAAACTGGTTCTAAATATTTTATAATTACAATGGCAGATGGCTGATTGCATTGGAATAACATTGTCAGTAGCTGATTGTAGTTGTTTATTTTCAGAATTCTTATGGGAATTTTTCAATAATGAAGTATCTTTGAGATCATCAAGACATTTATTTTGGGTGGGTTTTTTTTTTAGGCAGGGTTTCACTTTGCAGTCCAGGCTGGTCTTGAACTCATTATGTAGCCCAGGCTGGCTTTGAACTTGTGGCAATCCTCCTGCCTCAGCCTCCCAAGTGCTGGGATTACAGGTGTGCACCACCACACCCGGTTTATTTTGGGTATTTTAATAAAAATCTCTTAGAAATATTTTTCTTAAATTTCTGTTTCTTTAATATGTGTGGAAGCCCTTCCTCATTTTATTTTTTGACAATAGGTTGGTTATCACAAAAGTCAGTTATTGTATTACATGGAAATATAATAATGCAACTGAGGATTTTGCAGTTCCATTTGTAAGATTTCTATGCTTAGAACATATTTATTGTTTTGAGAATGTTATTTAAACATTTTTCATATTTTCCCCCCATTCTTAGCTCTTCAGCCTTGCTTCTTACTGCCCTCAGTACTGCTCTCCCAGTAACTCAGTGGAAGCCCTTTGCGTTCAGTGGGATTGGGAAGGAGAGTTGATGCTAATTGAAAATTAGTAAAATAAGACTCATAAAATGTTATATATATGATTAATGTTTTATTTCACCCTAAAACATATAAGTGTATTTCTCTGGGCCCATCCTTGAGAATGGATTCTCTGCTTGGAATACTTCCCTCTTTCTTACACAAACCAGACACATCGTTATGTTACTGGAATTTCCATTTGGATGATTCAGAATTTCCATTGTCCAAGTAGGGACTAATTATATTTGCTGTAATTGCATTTACAATAAAGATTAGCAGGTCATCAGTAAAGCAGTCCAATGTAATGTTGGTTAATATAGGAGTTCCAGGGGCTGGGGATATAGCTCAGCGGCACAGCGCCTGCCTGGCAAGCGCAAGGTCGTGAGTTCGATTCCTGGTACCGGAAAAAAAAAAAAAAAAACAGAAAACAAATATAGGAGTTCCAAAATTTTAATCCTTTTGCAGTGCTACTATAGCAACTTGCCACAAAATGAATGGTTTAAAACAAAGCAGATTCATTATCATGTGGTTCTATAGGTCAGAAGTTGAATACAAGTCCCTGAACCAAAATCAAGGGGTCAGCGGGTCATGATTGTTCTGGAAACTCCAGGGAGAATGGTTTCCTCATGTTTTTGCAGCCTCATGAAACTGCTCTGATTGGCTCGCGCTCCTACCTTTCCTATGGCAAAGCCATCAGTGTTGCAGCTCTGGCCGTTTTCCAGTCACAGCATCATTTTTCCATAGCCGAGAGAGGTTTTCTAAGCTGATGATCAGTGTGATCAGATCAGTCTTTCAATGTCCCCAAGTTATCCAGAACAATCGTCTCATCTCACAGTCTTCAACCACACCTGCAAAGTCCCTTATGCCATGAAGAAAAACACACCCTCAGCTTTAGGAGTGGGGAGCATTATTTTGTCTCCCACAGTCAGCCCTGAGGGGTTCCAAATTCATGGTCATTCAATACAAAAATAGATTCACTCCATCCAAGCTCCTTCAAAATTTCAACCAATTATTGCTTCTACTCAAAATCTAAAATCTCAGCCAGGCGTGGTGGTGCACACCTGTGATCCCAGCACTTGAGGGGCTGAGGCAGGAGAATTGCCGTGAGTTTGAGGCCAGCCTCAACATAGTGAGTCCAAGGGCCTGAATTACAAGTGAGATCTTGTCTCAAAAAAAAAAAAAATCTAAAATCTCATCTTTCCCCAACTCTAATTGTTATTGTTTAAATCACTGAAATTTGGTATAGGTGAAGCTATTGGTATAATTTATCCTGTGCCAAAAGTCTTCCCTATCTCTGTATATATAATACTCAAGAAATAAGTGATGTGATTCTTAAATACAGTGGCAGGATTGATACAGTTTACTTATAAATATTTCAGCCAGGTCACAAAATAAAAGCTCCATACCTTAGCCTCATGTGGTAGTTCAAAGTACCCACCATCCTAGCACTTTGTACCGGTGCAGGAGGCCCTTACATTTTATTATTTCAATTACTCTTCAGTAGTTTGTGATACATGTGAGTATCTATGAAAATTCTTTTCATACGTTAACTTATGGACATATATTTTTGTTGAGTAAATGCCTAATAAAACAATTTCTGTGTCACAGCATAGCTTATATTTAAGTTTTGAGCAACTACTTGTATCACTGTAAACTTGTGGAGTGCCTGGTATAAGAAGTTTGGTGGTTTTATACATTGCCAAGTGTGCAATGGTTGGACTGCTTGGTTTTAGCTTTTATAGTAGGAGTGGGACCTCCTTGTGTTACTAAACATTGACGATTCCGAGCATTTGTATTTAAAAATTTTTTATTCCTACATATTTGTAGTACATGAAATTTATGTCCATCTTTGGGAGTAGGTACATATACATAGCACATCTGGATTCTTTTTTATTCACTTTCTCTTCCTCATCCACCTCTTTCTCTCCATCTCCAGCTTCCCCTCTCCCTTTTCATTATTATTACTTTTAGATCATATTTACAATATATAATATTTACATTTACTCTGAATATTTGTTACATGTACATGATACATTTTACTTACCCTTTCAATTCCCCCTTCTCCTTGCTCTCATCTCTTGGACTCCTCTTCATTTGCAAAAAAAAAAGTCTGTCTGCATATTTCCTTCTACCTATCCTTTATTTTTCTCTTTATTTATACTGTGTCTTACTCAAATGAGAGAGACACAGAGTATTTAAGCTTGTGTGTCTAATTTATTTCCCTTAACATTATATTTCCAGGTGTATCCATCTTCCAACAAATATCTCAGATTTATCCTCTACAGTCAAGTAGTAGTCCATTACATAAAGATAGCACATTTTCTTTGTCCATTCATCTGCTGATGAGTACACAGACTACTTCCAGGAATACAGAACTGTGCAGCCATAAACTTTGGTCTGCATGTGTCACTGTACTTGATGCCTTTAGCTTTCTGAGAAGATACATAGAAGGGGAATAACTGGGTCAAATGGAATTTTCATTTTTAGTTCTTTGAGAAATTGCCATACAGATTTCCATAGTGTTGTGCTAGTTTACATTCCCACTAACAAAGTAGAAGTGTTGGTTCTATTTTCACTAGAATTACACCAGAATTTGTTGTTTGATTTCATGATAGTTGCTTTTCTTTATCGTGGAGGATGAGATCTTAGTGTTGTTTAATGTGCATTTCTTTAATAGTCCAAGGTTTTGAACATTTTTAGATAATTATTGACCATTTAAAATTCTTCTTCTGTGAAGCATCTATTCATTTCAGTTGGGCATTTTTTTTTAATTTTAAAAATAAAAGGAGGAAAACATTAACAGACAGACAACATTTTACAACAAAGCAAAAGAACAGTACAGACAATACGGAGTTACAAACAAAGTGGTAGGGAATTAACAATGGTTGTTGTATTACATATTGATATCTTCAAAGTGGCTTCTCATGAAAACAGGTATAGAAAAGTTGGGCATTTTTTGATTAAGTCTTTTATATTTGTGGTCTAGTTGCTTTGAATTCTTTATATATTCTAGATATGTTTCCTCTGTCTGAAGAAGAGCTGTTAATTTTTTTCCCATTCTGTAGGTTGTCTTTTTATTCTGTTGGTTATTTTCATTGCTGTGCAGAAGCATTTTTTATTTTAGAAATAAAGGAATGAAAACATATTAACAAACACCCATACATTTACAAAATAACACAAGAACAATACAAACAATAATGAATTTCACACAGTGATAGGAAATTAACAATGGTTGTTGTATTACATATTGATATCTTCAAAGTGGTTTCTCAGGAAAGCAAAGACATGTAAGATTGATCAAATAATTAATCATTAACTGTTCCTTTCAATAAAGCAATAGAAGTCAGTAGTACAATTATGTTAGCTATCCTGTATCTACATATATACATAATTTTCCTTTTGTTTCTTTTCTCTTTTCCCTCATCTCAGTTACTCTTTACTTTTGAACAGTTTCCTTTCATTTCACAATGTCTGTCATACCTCCTAACTTCTGTTCACTTTTTCAGGTTCTTACACTAGTGAAACAATACATTGCTTATACATGCAGGTCTGATTTATTTCACTTATGAGTATGGTCTCCAGTTGTGACAATTTACCCATGAAAGCCTTGAGTTTATCTTTATTTATAGTTGAGTAATATTCTATTATATAAAAATACCACATTTTTTTATCCATTCCTCAGTGGATGGACATTTTGGTTGCTTCCATGATTTAGCTATTACAAATTGTGCTGCTATAAACATGGGTGCACATATATTACTGTGATATGATGTTTTCAGTTCTTCTGGGAAAATGCCCAGAAAGGGAATAGCTGGATTGAATGGGACCTCTAGACCTAGTTTTCTGAGGAATCTCCAAACAGATTTCCACAGTGGTTTCACCAGTCTGCATTTCCATTAGCAGTGGAGAACAGTTTCTATTTCTCCACAGCCTTGCCAGCATTTGTTACTGGTTGATTTCTTAATGATAGTCATTCTTACTGGTGTGAGATGGAATCTCAGTGTTATTTAAATTGGTATTTCTTGAATGACTAATGATGTTGAACATTTTCTCATGTATTTATTTGCCATTTTTATTTCCTTATCTGAGAGGTGTGTGTTCATCTCAGCTGCCCATTTTTAGATTCAGTCTTTGAATTTGGGGGGTCTGATGTTTTTTAATTCTTTATATGTTCTACATAGAAGTCCTTTGTCCAAGGGACAGTCATCTAAATTTTTTTTTTGCAATTTGTAGGTTTTCTTTTTACTCTACTGGCGATTTCTTTAGATGTGCAGAAACTTTTCAGTAGGATGAGATTCCAGTTGTTGATTCTTTGAAGTATTTCCTGGGCAGTTTGGTTTTTGTTCATGAACTCTCTGCCTACCCCTATGTCTTCAAGGTTTTTACCTACTTTCTCTTCCAGTAGATTTAGTGTTTCTGTTTTAATACTGATATCTGTGGGCCATTTTGACTTGAGTTTGGTGCATGGTGATAGACTTGGGTCTATTTTCAGTCTTTGGCAGCTGGCAATCCAGTTTTTCCAGCACCATTTATTTTGTTTGTTTTTTTTTCTGGTACCGGGAATTGAACTCATGACCTTGCACTTGTCAGGCAGGCACTGTGCTGCTGAGCTAAATCCCCAACCCCCTCCAGCACTATTTATTAAAGAGGCTATCTTTCTTCCAGTGAACTTGTTTATCCCATTTGTCAAAGATTAGGTGACTGAATGTGTTTGTGGTTGTGGCTGTTCCTTCCAGTCTGTTCCCTTGATCCTCAGGTCTGTTTTTCAGCCAGTACCATGTTGATTTTATTACAGTAGCTTTGTAGTATAATTTCAGGTCGTGGATTATGATTCCACCTGACTTGTCCTTGTTGCCCAGGATTGCTTTTGCTATTCTGGGTCTCTTCTGGCTCCACATGAATTTAAGGAATGTTTTCTCTAGATCTGTGAGATATGCTAATGGTAGTTTAATGGGAATTGCATTGAATCTGTACAACAATTTTGGTAGTATAGTTATTTTCAAAATGTTGGTTCTTCTTATCCATGAGCAAGGTATGTTTTTCCATTTATTGAAATCCTGTTTGATCTCTTTTCTCAGAGAACTATAATTTTCATAGAATAGATCTCTTACTGTTTTTTTTTTTAGATCGATTCCTATGTATTTCAATTTCTTGGATGCTACTGTGAAAGGTATGGTTTCCTTAATTTCTCTCTCAGTGTGTTTGTTGTTTGTGTATAGGAATACTATTGGTTTTTGAGTGTTGACTTTGTATCCAGCTACACTGCTGAATTTGTTGATTAATTCAAGGAGTCTTCTTGTGGAGTTTTTGGGGTCTTCCATGTAAAGTATCATGTCATCTACAAATAGGGATAATTTCACTTGTTTCTTTCCCATCCTTATTCCCTTTATTTCTCTCTCTTGTCTAGTTGCTCTGGCTAATGTTTCCAGAACTATGTTGAAAAGGAGTGGTGACAGCGGACATCCTTGTCTAGTTCCTGATTTTAAAGTGAAAGCTTTTAGTTTTTGTCCATTTAATATGATGTTGGCTGTTGGTTTGTCATAGATGGCTTTGATCAGCTTGAGGTAAAGATCATCTATTCCTATTTTCTGTAGGGTTTTTTTTTTTATCATGAATGAGTGTTGGACTTTGTCAAAAGCTTTTTCTGCATCTACTGAGATGATCATGTGATTTTTGTACCTGGCTGTATTGATATGGTGTATAACATTTATTTATTTGTGTATATTGAACCATCCCTGCCTTCCTGGAATGAATCCAATTTGGTCATGGTGTATTATTTTCTTAATGAGTTGCTGATTTTTATTTGCTAGTATTTTATTGAGCATTTTTGCATCTATATTCATTAGGGATATTGGTCTGTAGTTGTTTTTCTTGGTTGGGTCTTTCTCTGGTTTTGGTATCAGTGTAACACTTGCCTCCAGAAGTGAGTTAGGGAGGATTTCTTCCTTTTCAATTTCATGGAAGAGCTTGAGATGTGTTGGTATTAAATCTTCTCTGAATTTCATGTAAAATTCTGCTATGAATCCATAAGGGCCTGGGCCTTTCTTTGTTGGTAAATTTTTAATCATGTTTTTGATCTCATTAATTGATATTGGGTTGTTCAAGATTTTTATATCTTCTTGATTCAACTTTGGTAATTCCCACATATCTAGGAATCTGACCATTTCTTCTCAGTTTTCTATCCTATGGAAGTAAAGATTTTCAAAGTAGGTATTAATGATCTTCTGAATTTCTATAGGATCTGTAATGATTTCAGCCATTTCATTCCTTATTGCATGAATTTGAGTTTTTTCCTTCCTTTTTTTTTTGATAAAGTTGGCTAGGGGTTTATCAATTTTATTTATTCTTTCAAAGAACCAACTCTTTGATTCATTTATTTTTTGTAGTGTTTTCTTCATCTCAATTGCATTAATTTCTGCCCTGATCTTTATAATCTCCTCCCTTCTTTGGGCTTTGGACTTGACTTGTTCTTTTTCTAAAAGTTTGAGGTGCAACATTAGGTTATTTATTGGTTCTCTTTCTGTTTTCCTTATGTGTGAGTTCACTACTATAAATTTCCCCCTGAGGACTGCTTTCATTACATCCCACAGATTCTGGTAAGTTGTATTTACATTTTCGTTTGTTTGTAGATATTTCTTAATTTCTTCTGTGACCCATTGGTTGTTCAGGAGGTTGTTGTTTAATTTCCAAGTGTTTATGGAGTTTTTGGGGTTCCTTTTGTTGTTAATTTCCAATTTCATTGCACTGTGGTTGGATAATATGCCTGGGATAATTTCATTTCTTTTGCTTTTAGTTAGTTATGCTGTATGGACTAGAATGTGGTCTATTTTAGAAAATATCTCATTTCCAGCTGAGAAAAATGTGTATTCTGATGTTGTGGGGTGGAACACTCTGTATACGTCTACTAAGTCCATTTGTTCACAGATTTGGTTTAGATTTGTTATATCTTTGCTGATTTTTTGTCTAGTTTACCTATCTCTTAGTGTCAAAGGGGTGTTTAGGTCCCCTATTACAATAGTGTTATTAATTATTTGGTTTTTCATGTCTTTTGAGATTTGTCTTATATAGTTTGGTGCTCTCATGTTTGGTGCATACATGTTTATGAATGTTATCTCTTCCTCTTGCAGTTTTCCTCTAACAAATCTATAGTGGCCTTCTTTATCTCTTTTGATTGTTTTTGGTTTGGTGTTTAAGTTGTCTGCAAACACAATTACTACCCCTGCTTTTTTTCTGGGTTCTTATTGCATGGAGAATTGTTTTCCATCCTTTGACTTTCAGTCTATGGATTTCCTTTTCAGTAAAATGTATTTCCTGTATACAGCATATTGTTGGATTTTGTTTCTTTTTTTTTTTTTTTTTGTTTGTTTGTTTGTTTTATCCGGTACTCGGAATTGAACTCACAAGCTTGCACTTGTCAGGCAGGCGCTGTGCAGCTGAGCTAAATCCCCAGCCTGGATTTTCTTTCTTGATCCACTTTGCCAGTCAGTTTCTTTTGACTGGTAAACTGAGGCCATTTACATTAATGGTTATAAATGATTTGTGTTGGCTTATGTTTGTCATGTTATTTACTTGCTATTGGTTTCCTACTTTTGCTATCTGTGTAATTGCTCTCCTTGAGGGTTCTTTTCTACTGTTTTTCTTGAAATTGTGGTCATTTTTTTCTCTGTCTAGAATATTTTTTAGTACTCTTTGTAAGGGTGGTTTGGCACTCATGAAGCTCTTCAGTTGTTCTTATAGAAATATTTTATTTCTCTTGAATCTGAAGGTGAATTTGACAGGGTACATCAGTCTTGGTTGGAAGCTATTTTGTTTCAGGACCTGTAATACTTCACTCCAAGCTTTTCTCAATTGGATGGCTTGTACTGAGAATCTGCAGTGATTCTGATGGGCTTTCCTTTAGAGGTGATCTGTTTCTTTTCTCTAGCAGCTTTTAATATTCTGTTCTTTTGCTGGATATCTGAGATCTTGATTATTATATGTCTGGGTGTAGTTTTATTTTGGTTATGACTACTTGGAGTTCTATATGCCTCATTTACCTATACATCAGATTCTTTTTCCATGCTTGGGAAATTTTCTGCTATTTCTGCAAATACTCTTTTTATGCCATTTGTGTTGCCTCCTGCTGTTTCATTAACTCCCATTAGTCTTACATTATTTCTCTTTGCCTTGCCTTGCAGCTGTTGAATTGATTTTTCCTGGCTCCTTGTTAATTTTAAGAGATCCTTTCTTTCACAATTTTTACCTGCCATCCCATCTTCAAGATCTGAAATTCTATCTTTGGTGTCATTCTAGCAGTTTTTCCAGCTTTCGATGGAAGTTTTGATTTCCTGCATATCTCTTTGAATGTGTTTCATGCATTCTAGTTCATTCCTATATTGTTCATTTAACATTTCTGTCAGTTTCCTATGCTCATCTATTTTTTTATATATGTCTCCTTTAGATGTGCTGTGCAATTCTTTCATTATTGTTGTCATTTCATTTTTTACCTGAGACATTATTCCTGATCTGGCATCTTCTATGGCCTGATGGAGTTGCTTCTCTACTTCCATTGCAATCATTTCAGCAATTTCAGGTATGTGTTTCCCAAGTTCTCTTATGTCCGTATCTCCTGGACTTGTTCTGAGTGGGATGGAGTTCTGAGATTGCATTTTAGTCCTTCATCTTGTCATGTTTGTTGCCGGAGGCAGAGTGCTCATTCTCCCTCTTCCCTGGGAGTTCAGCAAAGGTCACTAGCATCCCTAGTTTTCCTGGTGGTCAGACTTGCCCCTCAGTGGCCGCTGAGATGGGCTGCTCAGTCTGGGGTCTTCTGGCAGTCGGTGGAGTGTACCTAGTTCTCCCAGGTCTCAGATACAAACTGTGATGTTGCTGGATCACAGACTACCTGATCCAATGTTCCCAGGCTGCTCAGGGCATGAGTATGACTCAGAAGTGGGCTGCCCTGGTGGTGTGATCATGGACAACTTGGTCCTGTGTCCCCAGGCAGTTCAGGGCACAGACAGAGCCCAGAGATGAACCGCAGGCTCAGCAGTTCATGGACTGCCTGATTTCACATCTCCAGGCAGCTCTGGGCATGTGCAGGAGCCACATGTGGGCTGCACTGGTGGTGATCACAGGCCACCTGTTTCTGTGTCCTCTTGGAGGTCGTGGTGTGTGCAAAGCCTCTGCAGAAGTTTTTAATTTGCTATAGTCCCATGTGTTAACTCTTACTGTTATTTCATGTGCAAGTGGAATTCCGTTCACCATGCCATTTTTATCACCACTGCTTTGTAGTATAATTTGAATTCAGGTATTATGATATTTCCTGCTTTTCTCTTCTTGCTGAGGGTTGGTTTTGCTATTTGGGTGTGTTATGGTTCTTCATGAATTTTAGGACCATTACCTCTAGATCTGTGAAACATGCTACTGGTATTTTCGTTGGGATTGCACTGAATCTATATATCAGTTTTTGGAGTATGGCTTTTGACAGTACTAGTCCTGTCTATCCAGGAATAGAGAGCATCTTTCCATTGTCTGCTGTTCTTTTTGATTTCCATTTTCAGAGTACAGTAGTTTTTATTGTGAAGTTCTTTCAGTTCTTTAGGTAGGCTAATTTCTAAGTATTTTCTTGATGCTATTGTGAATGGTATAATTTTCCTAATTTCTTTCTCAGTAAGTTCATTATTGGTACACATGATTGCTCTCATTTTGTGTGTTGATGTTATATCATGTCATATTGCTGAATTTAGTTATTAATTCCAAGAGTCTTTTGGTGGAATTCTTTGTTCTTGTAGGTAGAGGATATTGTTATCTGCAAATAATGACAATTTGAGTTCTTTCTTTCCTATACATATCCATTTTATTTCTTTCTTCTTCCTGATTGCTCTGGCTAATGTTTTGAGCACTATGTTTTCATTCTTTTATCTGTAAAATAAAAAAGAAAAGTGATGATAATGAGCATCCTTGTCTTATAAATGACTTTAGAGGGAAATCTTTAAAGTTTTCTCCAGTTAATGTGGTGGTGGTTGTTGGTTTGTCACAAATGGTTTCTATGAGGTTCAGGTAATGTCCTTTTATACCTAGTTTCTTCAGAGTTTTTTTTTTTATCATGAATGAGTGTAAGGGTTTTTTTTGTTATCACAAATGTGTTTTGTATTTTGTCAAAAGCCATTCTGCATCTATTTATATGATCATGAGCTTTTTGTTCTTACTTTTGTTTATGTGGTGTGTTACATTTATTGACTTGTGAATGTTAATTTATCCTTGCAATCCTGGGATGAAACCTGCTTGGCCTTCATGCAGGATCTTTTTTGATGTTGTGTTGCTTTCTATCTGTCAGTATCTCATGGAAGATTTTTGCTTATAGGTCCATGAAAGAGCTTGGCCTGTAGCTTTCTTTTTTTAGTTCTTTTCTTTTTCAGTTTTAATTCACATTGGTCTTTGCCTGGTTTTCTTTCTCACCAACTCCAATTAGCCTTAGATTTTGGTCTTCTTAGTGTTGTCTAGTAGCTGAGGGATGAATTTTTCTTATTCTCTCACTGTTTTTAAGGCTTTCTTGATTGATTTTTCAGTTTACCATTTTGTCCTCTATTTCAGAAACCCTGAATTCACATTGGTTGTTTCTGTAATTTATGCATTCTACATAATTTTTTATACACAGTGTTTGTGTCTGATAACTTTTGTATACCCCATATCTTTGGTAAATTTGTCATTCATGTTTTGAGTCATTTTGGTCAGTTCTTCCAAGTTTTTGTTTCCACCAAATCTACATTGGTTGTTCTGAATGATAATTTCATAAATGTTTGGGTCATCTTCTCTTTGAACTTGCCAAGTTTCTTTAACTCTTCTGTAATTAGTTAATAAATCACAGTTACCTGGTGTCTACTTTCTTCTCCATTTGTGTCCCTGGATCTGTGTGTATATATATAT
>NW_004955505.1:2631871-2743400 GCF_000276665.1 Chinchilla lanigera | reverse complement strand
ATATTTATATACTTTTATTTTGTTTTGGTGTTGAAGACTACGGTCAAGTAGGGTGAGGAGAGGTTAAATTTGATATGAAGATCTTAGTTAGATACTTCCTTTCAGTGATATGTTTTCAACACTATTTTTGTAGAGTTAGCATTACCTCTTCTAATATTTAGTTGAAGTGATTTGGTGTCTGTCTCTGTGTTTTGAGGAAAGAATTACTTTTGGCTATGGGAACATCAACAGCACTTTTTTTTTTTCCGGTACTGGGAACCGAACTCATGACCTTGTGCTTGCTAGGCAGGCGTTGTTCTGCTGAGCTAAATCCCCAGCCCCTCACAGTTTTTTTTTTTAACAGCAGTTTTAAGAGGGAAATTTATAGCCATGAATACCCACATCAGGAAGACAGAGCGAGCACAAAAAAATCAGATTAATAGTCAATCTCAAAGTTATAGAAAAATAGGTGCAAACTAAGCCAAAAGCTCATACAAGGGAGGAAATGATAAAGATCAGAGCAGAAATTAATGCACTGGAGACTAAAAAAACAATACAAAGACTCAATGAATAGAAGAGTTGGTTCTTTGAAAGATTAAATAAAGTTGACAACAGCCAAACTTATTTAAAAAAAAAAGGAAAGAAAAGACTCAAATCCATGCAATTAGGAATGAAAAGGGTGAAATCACAAAGGACCCTGGAGAAATCTGGAAGATCAAAGTAGGAAGATACCTACCTTGAAAACTTGTATTCTAATAAGATGGAAAATACAGAAGGAATGAACATATTCCTAGATACACATGAATTGCCAAAGCTGAATCAAGAAGATATTAAAATCCTAAATAAATAGGATAAATAAACCAATATCAGTCAATGAAATCAAAGATGTAATTAAAAAATCTATGAACAAAGAAAAGCCCAGACCCTGACTGATTCATTGCTGAACTCTATGAGAGATTTAGAGAAGATTTAACACCACTATCTCTCAAGCGTTTTAATGAAATTGAAAACAATACTCCCAAATTCACTCCTGGAAGCAAGCATTACCCTGATATCAAAACTGGAGAAAGACCCAACCAAGAAAAAAAATTACAGGCTAATCTGTCTAATGAACATAGATGCAAAAATCCTCAATACGATATTGGCAAACAGAATGCAACAAATCATCAAGAAGATTATACACCATGATCAAATGAGATTCATCCCAAGGATGCAGGGATGGTTCACCATATGTAAATCAATAGATATAATACACAATACTAACAGAGCCAAGGGCAAAAATCAAATGATCATTTCAATAAATGAAGAAAAATCTTGTGGCAAAGTCCAGCACCAATTAATGATAAAAACCCTATAGAAAATTGAAATGGATGGTTTTTATCCTAATCTGATAAAAGTTATCTATGACAAATACATAGCCAACATCATGGTAAATGGACAAAAACTGAAAGCTTTCTCTCTAAAATCAGAAACAAGACAAAAAAGTCCACTCTCTCAACCCTTATTCAACATAGTCCTAGAAACTTTAGCCAGAGCAATTAGACAAGAGAAAGAGATAAAAGGAATAATGATAAGAAAGGAAGACGTTAAATTATCATTATTAGCAGATGACATGATGCTCTGTATAGAAGACCCCCAAAACTCCACCAAAGCACTGCTAGATTTAATAAATAAATTCAGAGGGCTGGGAATTTAGCTCAGTGGCACAGCACCTGCCTGGCAAGTGCAAGGCTGTGAGTTCGGTTCCCAGTACCAGAAAAAAAAAAAAAAAAAAAAGAAATTCAGTAGCATACCTGGATACTAAGTCAACACTTAAAAGTCGATAGCCTTCCTGTACACAAATAACAAACTCACTGAGAGAGAAATTAGGGAAACAATGCCTTTCACAATAGCATCCAAGAAAAGAAGTCTAATGAAGGATGTAAAAAGACCTCTACATTGAGAGCTACAGTGCTGTGAAAAAGGAGATTGAAGCAAATATCAGAAAATGGAGACATATCCCTAGTTCTTGGGTATGAAGAAGCAATATAGTGAAAATGGCCATACTTCAAAAACTATTATACAGATTTAATTCTATTCTGATCAAAATTCCAATAGCATATCTTGCAGAATTAGAGAAAAAAAATCCTAAAATTCGTTTGGAATCAGAAGAGACCTAGAATAGTAAAGGCAATTTTGGGCAACAAAAGCAAGGCAGGGGGCATCTCAATCCCTGACTTGAAATTATACTATAAAGCTACAGTGATAAAAACAGTGTGGTACTGGCAAACAACAGAGCCAAAGATCAACGGAACAGATCTGAAGATGCAGAAAAAACTCCAGACATACTCAGCTACCTTATCTTTGATAAAGGTGCCAAATACATTCACTAGAAGAAAGATAACCTCTTTAATAAATGGTGCTGGAAAAACTGGGTCTGTGTATGCTGAAGATTAAAATTGGACTCATATCTTTCACCATGCACTAAGCTAAATTTGAAAGGGATCAAAGATCTAAATATTAAAACAGAAATATTAAGTCTGCTGGAAGATAGAATAGGTAAAACTCTTGAAGACATTCATGCAGGCAAAGACATTATGAATAAAACCCCAATCACATAGGAACTATCTTAAAGAATCAACAACTGGGATCTCATCTTATTAAAAAGGTTTTGCACAGCAAGAGAAACCACCAACAGAGTGACAACCCATGATGTGGGAAAAAAATGTTTGCCAGCTGTTCCTCAGGCAAAGGATTACTATTGAGATGATATAAAGAAGTAAAGAAAAAAATCAGACCACTCAAATTTAAAGACCCAGTCCAAAAATGAGCATCTGAAATGAATACACACTTCTCATAAGAAGAAATACAAACAGCAAAAAAAATATGAAAACATTCAACATCACTGATCATTCAAGAGTTGCAAATTAAAACAGCATGGAGATTTTATCTCACCTCAGAAAGAATGGCAGACATCAAGAAATCAACCATTAACAAATGCTGGATTGGCTGGGAGGATAAAAGAACCCTTTTCCACTTTTGGTAGGAGTGTAGACCAGTAAAACCACTGTGTAAATTAGTGTGGAGATTCCTCAAAAATTAGAATTGGTGGTCCCATTTGACCCTGCTATTCCCCTTCTGAGTATCTTCCCAGAAGATCTAAAAACATTACACCACAGTGATATATGTGCACCCCTGTTTATAGCAGCAGAATTTGTAAGAGCTAGATCTTGGAAACAACCCAAATGCCCATCATCCAACAAATGGATAAAAATGATGTTGTCTTTTTACATAATGGAGTATTATTCAGCCACAAAGAAGGATAAATTGGAGTCTTTTATAGGTAAATGGACACAACTTGAGACCTTGTTCATAAGTGAAATAAACCAGATGCACATGTGTAAACATATTGTCTCCCTACTATGAGAAGCTGAAAGAGTAAATAAGATCCAAAATGTATAATACATATTGTAAAATGGGAAGAAACTTCAAAAGGAAAGAGAGATTGGATGGGGGAATAGAGAAAAGAAGGAAGGGAAAAGCAAAAAGGAAAAAATATATATATTCTATAAGATAGTTAAGGTAATTATACTACTAAATTCTCTTAGTTCTTTGAAAAGAAAGGTTTGTGCTAATGTTGTTTGGACAATTAAATGCCGATATCTTGTACTTGGAGTAACTAATTTAAAGATAACAATATGCACTATATTAACCATTGTTACCCACCTATCATCTCTTTTTGAAAATTTTTTTTTCCTTTAAAATAAAAAAGGAATAAAAGCATCAACAGATTCACTTGTGCACTGTTTAGATATGGTAAACCTTGTCTTACACTTTCGCTCTTCATCAACACTTTGCCACCAATATTCTATTGTTATTAGCAGTTATTTTGCAATCTGGAAGGAGAAGTGGAGGGAAGAGATGGAGGAATCGGTGAAAGAGGAGCGTAAGTCAGTAGGGGGAGAGGTGGATGGGAGAAGTAAATGATTTACTATTATTGAAAATGTTAGATATGGTGTCTAAAAATTAGGTGAAAAAATTAGACATAGGGTCAGATTGTGTCAGAGCCTCTTAGTGGGGTTGAAAGGTTAGTGTTCAGGGATTAAGAAGAGGTTTGTGGACAGGAGGACAGGATACAGGAGGAGGAGCTTCACAGTGCTCCGGAGTAGAGGAAGCTGTGAGCTTCAGAACCTGTTGGTGTATTTGTGCACATGCAATATGGAAAAGAGGCAAGAGAAGACAGGGACCTACATAAGGTAAAGAAGAGAAAAAGGAATAGAACAGAAGGGAAAGAAGGTTAAAACGAGAGAAGATAGGCGTGACTGAGAGGGTGCTTAAAAACGTGAGAGGAGGAATTTAAAAAGTGAGAGAAACAAAAATCACAAAATAGAAAACAAAATAAGAAACAAAACAGACAAGAGTAGGGAGAGAAAATAAACACCAACTAAATTGAAGCAATAAAATCCCCTCCCTGCAAACAAAACCAAAAAAATCTGGCTGAATTCAGATGAAATACTCCAGCAAGAGATTACACACATGACCACATGTGACCTCTATGTCAGAAAGCCTGAGTGGCCACATAGTTCCCTTCTCACTTTAGCTGCAGTTTGGTTGCCGGTAACCACACCGGTGTCCCCTATTCTCCCCAGAACTCCAAACCCCAACTAACCCAGCCTCAAGAATTCTGTTTGCTCAGTCTTGCATACCTACATCTGTTTATCTGAGCAACCAGTGTGAAGATAACAACGTATAATACAACAACCATTGTTAATTTCTTATCACAGTGTCTGAAATTCTGTATTGTTTTTATTGTTTTTAGGAGTTTTGTTTATGTCTGTGTGTTTGTTAATGTGTACTGGTTCTTTTATCTTTAAAATTAAAAAATTCAAAGAAAAAATTAAAAGAAAAAAGAAAAAAATTTATATACAAGGATAGCTGAGATAAGTGTTTTGCTGATGTGTATTGGTTTATTGAAAGGAACAGTTAATGCTTAAATTTTTTTTTCTCTTGACCAATTTTGCATGCTTATATCTGGTAATCGGAATAACTAATTTGAAGACAACAATATGCAATAGAATAGACACTGCTGAATTCCTACCTTCTTCTTTAATGAAGCTCTGTATCATTTCTAATTTTTTTATTAACTGTTAATGTCTTTAATTGTTTGATCAATCTTGTATTCTTACATCTGGTAATCTGAGCAACTTCGTTGAAGATAACAATATGTAATATAACAACCATTGTTAACTCCCATCGTCTTGTTTTGGAATCCTGTGTTGTTTTTATTGCTTTTGTATTGGTTTTGTCTTCATTGTTGTTATTTTGTTATTGCTTTTTTTCTTTTTCTTAAAAAAAAAAAAGGAATTCTGGCTTTTGGCTGGCAGTCTAAATGTGTCCCTGTGCTTCGGTTTGGCTCCGGGACCCTCCCTCCCCCAGGTGTGACGGCGGGTCTCAGCCTGTTCCTTCACAGCAAGGGTCTGTGCAGTCTGGGCATGCTCGTGCGTGGACACAGGTCCGTGGGCATGGTGGGGCACATGTATGTGCTGGCAGGGGTCTGGGGAGGTTGGCGGTGGGTTCGTTCACAGGTAGGGGGCTGAGGAGTTGGTAGGGTCTCCTGCCGCCCAGTAGGTGGTTGCAGGAATCAGCTGCTGTGTTTGCTCCCAGGTGTGGGCCTGTGGAGCAGGTGGCGAGTTGCTAGTAGGAAGGGGTTGCACCGTGGGTGGGCAGGAGTGCTGTCCTTCCGTAGGAGTATTCAAGCCCTGTTTGCTTGTTATCATCTCTCTGCGCAGTGTGTGTGTGGTTTCTGCTGTCCTTGGCAAGCGCTTGTGAGGCTGCTGCAGGGTTCCGCAGTGTCTGGAGAAGTGGGAAGAAGGGGTCAGTATTGCAGAGCCTGGCACAGGAATCCAGTTTCTGCTCCTTCCTCTCTCAGGTGTTTGGGGTGCTCTCGTAAGGGTGATTCCCCACTGAGTGGTGCAGACCAGCTGTGGTGGTCTTGCTTCCCCTCTTCAGCGATCCAGATGTTTGTTTTGATCTACATGTCTTTTTGACTAATTTTCTGTTGTGGGGCATAAGCCCCTCCCCCACCACAAGTCTCTTGGGCTTCAGGGAACCCTCTCTGAGCCCCTCTGCTGTGACTCCTACTCAGCCGTTGGATCCTCCAACGCCTATATTGAGCATTTTTTATTTCCTTTTCTTCTCTCCTACTTTTAGATTTCCTCCTTACTAACTTTTACAGATGTGTTTACAGGTCACTGTAGGTTTCTGTGTTCGTACTACTTGGGGTACATTGTATATGCTGAGTCTGCAGATGGATAATTCTTCAACAATTATGAAAACAAGTCCACCCATTGCTTGTTTAAGCTTTTTATTTATCATTCTATTTTTGGAGCTTTATTTGTGTACTGTGGTATTTGGTAAAGTCTTACAAGTCTTGAGATTCTTTCCTTTTCCTTTTTCTGGTCTTTTTCCTCTCTTTCTTTGGTTTATGTATTTTCTATCAGTTTATTCTCTTCAGCACCTAACCTCCTGTTAATTTTATCTAGAGAATTTTTTAAAAGGTAGTTTTATTAAAGTATTATTTACATATAGTGAAATTCACTTCATTGGATGCTATTCAGTAGATTTTAAATTTCACATATATTTTTCTTCTTTGGAATATTCACTTGATCTTATTTTTCATTTTATAGCCATCGATAGCTGTTTTACAAATGCTTGCCAACTTATTTATCATGTTTATCATTTCTGCATCTCTTTTGTATTGACTGAGTTTTTGTTTGATTTTGACTCATTTTTTCTTGTTTTCCTTGTATGATTATCGAGAGTTTAGAATTTATTTCTGTCTTTAAGTTGTTATGGCAGTAGCTAATTTCTTGCAGAACAGGTTGAGTAGTGTTAGTAAAGGAATGTCTAGAGTTCCTTTACTGTGAGCTACATTACTGTGAGCTGTGACAGTGTATGATCTTTCTAGAGTCTGCCGACTGCTCCAGATAAGGGTTTCCCTTCTGGATAGATTGAATGTTAATCCCTCCCAGCCCTGTGCAAACTCTGGAAGTGTTCTAATACTTGTTTTTTTCTTAGTTGTAATTTACTAGCTTCATAGGTCTTAACTTCCAAGGTATGTGCATCTTATTAACGAGCTAGACTCAAGAAGACTTTATTTAGATTTCTGGAGTTCTCTTTTTCATAGTTTTTTTTCTCTCAAATATGCTGCTGTCTGATTTGGTCTGTCTTTAGCTTCTCATCAGTCTGCTCTGTGTCTCCTCAAGCCAGTCAGTCTCCACAGTCTGCTTGGGCTTCTCTCTGAGTAGCAATCCAGCAGGAGACTTCGGTCAACAAGTGCAGGCACTGGTGTGCTTGTCCCTTGTTTACCTTACTTCAAAGTTCTAATCTCATGCTGCCTGTGGTCCAAAAACACAAGAGCAGTTCTTTCATATGTTTATTCCAGAATTGTTTTCTCTAGAAAGATAAAATCATATACCAGTTCCTCTATTATGGCAAAAGCCATGATATATATTTTTGAATTCATGTATCAAGGTATTAGTAAATCAATCAAAAGCTATAACATTTTCTATGAATTTTTTTTTGAGACAGATTAACTTAGAGTCTAAATAATTTTCTGCATAAGTATCTGTTCTGGTTTGTGTCTGGGTGTTCCCCCAAAGACACTTGCAGTCATGGGGTGGGCTTTTAGAGTTTATGATTGATTCATGGTTCAATGTTGGAACTATGGATGTGAGTGGTACACCTACCCTAGGACAGGTAGTTTGCATTACAATGTAATGGAGGGAAAGAGGTTACTTGCTCTTGCCGCTCCTCCCTCTTGCTGTTGTTACTTTTGCTGTTTTCTGCCACCATGAACTGTTGTCCTCTGCCATGTGACACTCTGTCTTGGAGCCAACCCAGTATGAACTGAAATCTCCACAGACTGTGAGCTAAATAAACCTTTCCTTCCTTAATTTTGGGTGTCAAGTATTTTGTCTCAGCATCAAGAGAAAAGTAACCAAGACAGTATCTATCATGCATTTTTTTTTTTTTTTGGTGGTACCAGGGATTGAACTCAAGATCTTATGCTTGCCAGGCAGGCTCTTATGCCACTAAAATGAAAATTATCATTGAGGTATTTACCCCATTATTCACTGATAACACAAGACAATGTGTTTTTATGTCCATTGATAACATTTGAGACTGCCATCTAATCGGAGATTAGATTGCCATCTAATCATTTTTGCTGGGTAGAAACTTCTCAGTTTGGCTTAATCCCATTTGTCAACTTTTGCTTTTGAGATCTTGCCTGTGAAATCCATGACCCCAATATCCTGAAATGTTTCCCTCATGTTTTCTGCTAGTGGTTTCCGAGTTGCAGGTCTTAATTCTTCAATCCACTTTGAGTTGATTCTTGTAACTGATGAGAGATAAGAATCTAGCTTTATTCTTCTGCATGTGGTTATCTGATTTCCCAAACATTTGTTTATTAAGAAGACTGCCCTTTCTCCAATGTGTTTTCTTCATATCTTTATCAAAAATCAGTTAGCTGGATATGCAGGGGTTTACTCCTAACAATCCACGTCTAGGTTGGTCCCAAACGCATTGTTGATGTGTTGTTCAGAAGGAACCGGGGGATACCTAAGAAGAGTAGTCTGTCCCTTCATTCCTCTTGCCGGGCCTCCGGTAGGTCTAGATGCCTCATCCATCATTACTGGTCTGTTGTCAGAGTCACATAGATGGGCCATCCCCAGGCTCTTTCATCAACTCTTGATAGGGCACGAGAGACTCCATTTTCTGTTTTTAACTCCATGTTAAGAGAAGTCAGTTAAAGTTCACTTAAGCTGTAGTTCACCACAGTTACTTTGGTTAGTCATCAACTCAGAGCAGAGTCACAAAATGGGAACAGAACAAAAGGGACATATTGGGAAGTGGGTTGAAAGTTAAACTGCAATGGTCATCTGGAATCCGGCTGTCTGACCTTCTGGGAGAAGTAAACTTTGTGATAATTGTGTGACATTCTTGTAAGATTCTCCAAAAATGAGGTAATGGTTGCTATAGAAACCTAAAATGTACTTCAACTGAAGGTGAGAGCCAGGTCGGCATGGACATTTTCCCTGGCTCCTGGTTAGAGACTGTCTGTCAGCTGGCTCAAATAAAGCTTGTTCATTCATGCATTTTCGGTTTTCTTGTGAGCGCCTTTCTTGATGAAGTCACTTACCGTACCACTCTGAGGCCACTAATGACTCTGAGCTGCATCCTAACCTATGCCAGTAGCCTGCCAAGAGCAGCAGGCAATAGGCACCCCCAAGGCTGATGCTAAACTGGGTTGCCCCTGGATCTCACAGCTGCACAGTCTCAGAGAGAGAATGGATGTGCCCAAGCCTACTCCAAGGCTGGTACTTAAGAGGCCACAACTCTCTATCTCACATGCATAGAGATCTCTGCCTGATGTCTGGGCCAATCTCTCTATTGTGGGCCTTACAATGGGCTCTAAGACAAAGCCTTGCTTTTTAGGGCCAGTCAACCACCTGGCCCTAAGCAGTTCCAGTGTCTGAACAGGTTTTGGCCTGGCAGGAGAGGGGGTGGGACTTTGCTTGGCCCAGAGTTTCACTGTTCAGGGCTGGTGATGGTTTGAAGTCTGAGTCCTGGTTGTAATTCTCATTATCTCCCTCCTGGAAGCAGGAGACATGTCTTTCCATGCTGGACTGCTTGTGGTTGTGGGAGGGGTGATGTGGGTGACCTTTCCTTTTTGCCTTTTGTGGTGGATTGACAACTGGTGGTCAACTTGTAACCCCCAGCTGAACTGAACCAGTGTGGTGCTGGGTGTGGGAGGCCCACCTGGGGATTGTGGCCAGCAGCATAAGAGGCAGAACCAGAGAAGAAGAGGACAGGATTTGGGAGCTGAAAGCTGTTGGGAGCTGTAAGGTGCTGTTAGTTCTCTTGGTGGAGCTTGTTATACTGACTTTCCTGATGAACTCAGCTGTTCTCAAGGTCCAAGGACCTCAGGACCTTGCTGTTGTTGAGAATGGCTTTGGTTCACTTTGGCAGAGCTCTGGTCCTCACTTTGAGCATCGCTTCCTGGCTCCAGAGGGGAAGATGGTGCACAGTTCTCTCCTGGAGAAGCTTGTCCCATTGGCTTTCCTGATAGGAACTCAGCTTTCCTCATCATCGGAGGACCTCAGGACCTCACTGCTGCTGAGGATGGCTGTGGTACTTTTCGGGGGAGCTGTAGTTCTTACTTTGAGCTTCCTGGCTCCAGTTCAGATCCCTCAGCCTGCTAGCATAGATTTTTCATCCCATCAGCACAGCTTTTTAGCTTCCACCACTGACCTTTGGTTCTTCTCAGTGCAGATCTGTGAATCAGGCCTGCATGAGACATTGTCATGGGCTCTAGGTTTCTAGCTGGACTCATAGGAGGCCTTGTTATGGGCTCTCCCTCTTCAGCTGAACTCATGCAGGTTATTACTGAAGGGTCCAGGCCCTCAGCTGGACTCTTTGGTCTTTAGTATGTGGACAGATTTCCTGCACTCTCTTTTGTACATGATTCTTTGGGTGAGTATTTAAAATAACCTCATAAAACATGTGTCCTGTATTATATTGTTCCCTTTGTAAAACCCCAAACTAGAACACCTTCTTCAGTTCATCTTTTCATTTAGTCATACTAAATGCAGACATGATAGTTTCTTACCTGATATTCTTAGTTCTTGTGAAGGTAGTTTGGTGCATGAGTAGCTGTTCTGCTTGGTGTCTAAGGGAGGGCTAGGTGGTGGATCTCACTCAGCTGCCATCTTGTTCTGCCCCCAGTTATATATTTCATAAACAACAGTGCGTCCCATAAAATCATGCTTTCAGTCTTTATGCAATCATAAAATATGTATAGAGAAAAACTTGTAGTACAGGTTTCATTATATTAAAATGTAAATTTGACAAAAAAATTTTTATGTCTTTTATTGACAAGCTGAACACTATGACTGCAAAATTTTTCATTTATGATAGAACAGAATTTAGTATTGATTTACTTGTTTGTTTCAATCTAATGATCCATTCATTGCTCAGGTACTGGAAATAACTATTCTGTAATGTTAGGTTCTCTTCAATCAAATGAGAACCTTTGTATTATGTTATTTTCTCATACCCTGAATAAATCTTGATCTACATTTAGGTTTTACAGAAGTTGGCAATTATTTGCTTTGTGGCCTTGCACAGAAATTTAATTGCCTTGAGCTTTCATTTCCTCACTTATGAAGTGAGGATAATATTTGCTTTGCAGTGTGATTATATGTATTAAATAATATTATATTGAAAATCCTAGTGCTCAGGGATACAATAATACTCATAGAAACATTTTAGCCCACCAAGTTCTACATTTTATCTGCTTAAACGTTTTAATTGTTTTTATAAAATAAATACCAGTTTGAAAAACATAATGGCAAATGAGTGTAGTCTACTTTTTTGTCTGAGTAGCACAGTTCTATGTTTGAGAGGAATAATTTGGTGCAGCCTTTCAATGAAATTATTAGGCACAACATGTTCCTCAAGAGAAACAAAACTCAAGTGAGAAGCCATCACGTAAGAACATTTCAAATGCAGGTCAGGTTACAAAATTTGCTTTCAGCTGCCTCTCACTTATTGTTTTCATTACCGTTGGTGTTTGACACACCTTTCTCCCTTTTTTGAACTATTACATTAAGAAAAGTGTTATGGTGTAGATCTAGAGCGCTCCCAGGAACTCTCCTGTGGTCAGAGGTGGGGCTTTTGGAAGGTGGCTGGCTCACGGGGATGCTGTACTCCTGAGTGGACTTGTCCACTGATGGGCTCAGTGGCTGAGTGTACCCTTGGGAGATGGGGTCTGGTTAGAGGAGATGAGTCATGGAGGCATTACTTCCAAGTGTCTGTTTCCCTCTTCATCTTCTGCCTCCTCTCTCTCAGCTGATCACCATGATGTGAGGCGCTTCCTGTCTGGCAGACTCTACCACCATGCAGTTGTGCCTTGGGACTGGCTAGCTATGAACTGAAACATTGAAACCATAAGCCTAAAATAAAGCTCTCCATCTTAAAGGTGAGCGTTGTGGGCATTATGTCTTAGTGGTGAGAAAGTGACTAAGGCAGCATGTTTCTTCAGAGACTTTTCATGGAAGTGGACAGAAAGGAATTGAAGTTAACTGTAAGCAGGGAGAGAGGGCTACACCAGAGGTTGATGAGTGGGTTAAACATTGAACCAACTTCAGTATTAGGGTGCAGATCAGAAGAGAGCTGTCGTTGGTTAACAAAACAAAACAAGATATTTCAAGATTGCTTTGCTTTCATCTCTTTTTAGTTTACCAGTGATATATTCTTTATTAAAATTTTCCCTGAATTTGTGGCAAAATCAATCTTTTCTTCCTTTTCTTTTTCTTTCTGATTTTGGGGATTGAACATTCTTTTTTGTTCTTAGTGCATTCTGAAGTTGGTAATGATTACATTTATCATGGGGAGTTGGTACATGTACATAACATATCTTAATTATCTTTTTGAACTCCTACCTCTCTTATGGTTTGTGTCTGGATGTCCCCTCAAAGCCTCCTGTAGTTATGGGGTGGGATTCTAGGGTTTATGATTGATCCATGGTCCAATGCTGGGATTATGGATGTGAGTGCTACATCTGCCCTGAGGCGGGTAGTTTGCATACAATATAAGGAGGGAAAGAGCCTTGCTCTCTGCCACTCATCCGTTTTTGCTCTTGTTGCTTTTGCTGTTTTCCACTGTCATGAATGTTTGCTCTGTGCCATGTGCCACCCTTCTTTGGAACCAGTCAAGTATGGACTGAAACCTTCACAAACTGTGAGCTAAATAAACCTTTCCTTCCTTAATTTTAGGCATCAGGTATTTTGTCCCAGCAATGAGAGAAAAGTAATCGAGACAACCCCTTTCCATCCCTCCCTGCACCCACCAACTCCTACTTCCCTTTCTTTTAAAATGTCTTCATGGATTCTTCTGATATTGGTGTGATCTGCTTACCTATTACACAAACAGAAATAATAATATAAAAGATATACTATAGCTCTATGTATGAGTCACTGTTCAAAGTGTTTTCTTCATAGACCTCATTTAATTTTCAAACAATTCTTGTCAGTAAGAATTTTATTATCATTTCCATTTTACAGATGAATGAGCCATGTCACTTCAAAGTTACTTGCCCAACTCAGAGTATACCTTATGGAACCTGGGTTTTATTGGAGGTTTCTAGACTCCAGAAACCTGCCTCTTAATCATTACCCCATTCTCTGCCTCCAAGCAGCTGATAGATGGCTGCAGAGAGGACAGGGGGTGCCACAGACTTCAACCATGGGAAGTGCATTGACCTCTTTGTAAATAAAGTATTGGGCTATCTAGATAGACAGAATGGCAACTCAAACACTGGAAGAATAAAATTTATTTTCTTTCTTAGAGTAGACAAGGCCTGGGTCAGATAAGGAGTTCGGATCCATATGACTTCGAATAAACTCCTTAATCTTTGTCCCACTCATTTATTTTTCTGAATTATAGGCCCATTGGGGTTGTTTGGGGATATCAAATATGAAGTAGTTTTGAAAAGTATAATTTATGTACAAATTGGGACAGTGATTTAAGATTTTAAAAAGTCCAACCAATGAGTTGCTCTTGTAGCTCAGATCCAGTTTATTGATTTCCTTGTTTAAAAAAGGTAGAAAATAAAGACACTAAAGCAGTGTCATCAGAGGTATACACAGACATTTCTAGGCACTTTATACCTTTCGTATAATAGTTTATCTTCTTTTAGCAGGAATGCTATTATAATGTATGGGGGGTTACACATTAGAAATTGGCTGTGCTTAGTATCTCTACTTCTTCATCCTTAAATCGTTCTTAGACCTATTAGCATCTGAATTGCCTTTCCACCAGGAGCTACTGTTTTCACCACAGCAACCAGTGTTGTCTGACTTGTTGGAATCTATGCGTATATTTTAGAAACTATTCACCCATTGGGAGCTGAGTAAAAGCTCCCTTGCTGTGGTGTATATAGATCTCTAATATGGGCTTCCATCTCTTTTGGTCATTATTATGTCTGATTCTCACTAAATTTTGAGCTCTTTGAGTGCAGGAGTTATTATTACCCCCTTGCCTTAGTAATTCCAGGACACGGTGCACATTTGTTAACTATGGATAAGCCCATAGTGCGTGACAGAGGTAAATCACAATATCTGCTTCTCATTTAGAATCCATTTATCTGGATCACTGAATAGTCCAGGAAAGCATGGGTGGCTTGCTATAGCAGGTTCTTTGTGGGATCAGGCTGAGGTGTACAGAACTAAAGCCAAGGAGAAATGCAGATAGTTCAGTACAGAATCAGTTTAAGTCTACTGGATCCTATGTCAAGCTAAAATTATGCCCAACCAAGAAACTGACTGCCTAATCCCACGTCTGTCACTGTTTCTCTTTGTATTGATTTATGAGTGCAGCTTACAGAAAGCTGTTGCTAGGGGACCCATTTTCTCAGGTTTCTGTTGAAGATATATTCTCAAAAAGCCATGCAATTTGCAAAGAAAGAAAAAACACAAACAAACAAACAAACTGCATGAAGTCTTGTTCCCAAAACACACAGCAGATCATAAAAAATAAGGAAGTTCAGTTCAGTTGTGTGTTACTCTCAATGGAGGCCATGGGAAGGGGGCTGAATCTAGCTTGCTTTTTAGAGTCAGGATAGTATGAGAAGCATCCTTGAAATTTCTGTGATTTTCTAAATTACTCAGCCAGGCAAACAGATAGGTATTGGGGTCCAGTTAAATAGATATTGAAGTCCTATCTAAACAGGAAGGAGATGTTAAATAAAACTTCTCCTAAAGGCATTTTCAACCTGCTAGAAGAGAATGACCACTAGTTTTGTAGGTCAACATCAACAAAATAACAACTATTTCATTTATTTTAGTAACAACTAATGCTACTATTACAGTGTGCTTTACATTGTGATAGAGATCGCTGAGAATACAGGGTATAAAATAGTTTGAAAGAAGGGGTGGTCTCTAAGAAAAGCATTTTAGAGATATCTAAGCTGAGACTGCAGCAGTGAACATGAATCAGATAGAAAAAGAATGGAGGAGGGGAGAGGAGAATTCCAGCCTGAGGCAGAAGAAGCAATTCAAGCAGTGAAATGAGAGACAAGAGAACACACATAGGCCGCAGTCTGCCACTTGACACTGTTGTGTGGAGTGTGTGGCAGAGAGGGAGAAAAGGTGAACCTAGAAAGGCTGAGCAATTGTCACACTGTTTTAGTTCATTTTCTGTTGCTAAGAATACTATTGCATTAATATTATCCCTTAGTTATTGCAGACTGGTTTGGCTTACAATCTCCCAAACGAGTATACAGAGTATACAGTGAAGGCTTAAATACATGAGACAAAAGGAATGATTTCAGGGCTCCAGAAGGATCAAACACTCTCTCACAGAATTCAAAATTCTCTGGGTTAAGACCAAGAACTTCTCTGGGTGGTCTGTATTTATTAGATTTTCAAACAAGGTGGAGGATACATAAGAAAATGCGGGCATTTAAACAGGACTTTGGGAACTATTTTCTCAAATAGTAAATTATGTCAATCAGGAGAACTATCTTATCTTTAGGTTGGTATTTATTGTGGGAGTGTGGAGCCTGCAGCTGCAGTCTCCTTGTAGTTAATTGGGGTTGGAACCAAACATCCTCAGCTGTGGCCTTATCTTGTCCTTTGTGGCATCCCAACTTCACAGGCCAACACAGGCCTCAGAGGGGACCAGTGACTCATAGTGGTTCACTTACTGTGAGGCCGCTGCCCATCTCCAGACAAGGGCCTAAGCCTTGGGCAAACTCACACGTAAACATGAAAAACCAATTGGTTAATATTAAATCCTGCTCAGAGTTGCTTCATAGCGGTCTCCATCAAAATACAACACCATGGACTGGGTAAGTGATAGAGATAGGAAGTTTATTTTGGCTCGTGGTTTTGTTCCCAAGCCAAGAGGCCTCATCTGGTGCAGCCTTCCTTCTAGAGTCCCAGGGTGGTGAAGGGCGTCACAGGGTGAGAGACGAAGTACAAAAGAGCCCTAGCCAGCTCAGCTCTTCTAGCAGACTTACTCCAGAGGTAACCGGTGACCCATAAGTCCATTAGTTGCATGAACTCATCAATTCATTCATAAAGGCAGAACCCTAAGCACCTCTTAAAAATCTTGCTTGGCCCAACATTTCATAATGGGGATTGAAGTTCAGTCTGGGCTTAGAGAAAACAAATAGTAATCACATCCTAGCACAAGCCATGGGGAAATGTGTATTCTGTGGTGTGTATTGCTGTCACATTGAACACTCCAATCGTCATTTTGGTTGTTTGAGCTGTGACCTGCATTTTCCTTCTTTAATATACTGAATCATTCCATATATATTTATATGGTGAGAGAGAGAGAGACAGACAGACAGACAGAGAAGAACCATTACTGTCTATAATCTCTTTTTCCCAGAAGTGGAAACTAGACCCAGGGGCACACTGAACCACCCTTATTAATTAATTAATTAATTAAAAATGTTAAGAAAGAGTTCTATTAAGCTGCTCAGGCTGGTCTTGAATGTGTGATGCTGGAATTACAGGTGTGCATAATCTTGGCTATTTTCTGTATTCTTGACTTCAATTATTTCTGCCATTTCATGTATTCTGGGGTTCTTCCAGAAAAAAAAATAGCTAAGAGGAAAGTATTGGCTATTTCTAGTAATAAAAGAGTAGCATCATGTATGTATTTACACACACACTAGAACTTATACTAGAAATATACATGTGTGCCTACACACAGACATATAAATGTAGTAATGGGAATCTGAAAGGAAAAATTTAGGGATTTAATGTAAAAATAACAGTTAAAAAATCCGGAAGCATTGTAATTATATTAAATTAAATTTGTGTTATATTAAATACCAATTCAGAAAGGAGTATTTTCCTCCTCCTACAACACCCTATGATTCTCATTTTGCTGTTGACTGAGCAACACTCATCACTGTGCCCGGCATGTCCCATACCTGCACGGTGTTTTCTTTATGTTGCAAGCTCAGAACACACTGTGTGAATGTCTGGGAGAGGCAGCTTCCTCTTCTTTTGCTTTCCTTAGGCAGTGTTAGTTTCTACTCTAAATCACCGCACCCTTTGCTGATTGCATGGTCTAGCATTACATCTTTTTTATCTTTATGTTTATTTATTTTAAAAAATAAAAGAATGAAAACATATTAACAAACACACATACATTTACAAAATAACACAAGAGCAATATAAGCAGTACTGAAATTTAGACAAGGTGACAGGAAATTAACAATGGCTGTTGTATTACATATTGATTTCTTCAAGATGGTTACACCTGTAATCCCAGCAGTCAGGAGGCTGAGGCAGGAGTGTTGCAAGTTTGAGACCATCCTGGGCTACAAAGTGAGCTCAAGGCCAGCCTCAATTGAAGAGAGAGACCCAGTCTCAAAAAGACAAAAAAGAAAAGAAAAGGAAAAGAAAAAAAGAAAAGGGTGGCATTACATCTTTCCTTCCTATTTAGATGATTGTGTACCTCACACAGGAGCCAAGCCAAAGTGGAAATTACTTAGGTATTTATTCTTATGGATTTACTCTTAAGGCTAATATAATTACAACAGCAGAAATTTTGTTTTAAACCCCTTTGAAATAAAAAGGAGGAGCCTGACAAAATGTCATGGGAAAGCAATCTAACTGTGCACAGCTTTCCAGGCGGAAGAGCTTTCTGTCCTCTCTAGAGTTCATCTCACTGTTGGCAGCAGCCAGCCTGACAGCTACATCTCGGCCGTGTGTTATTCTGGGAGGTGACATTCCTGGTACGCAGGTGTGTGGCACCTACTGCAGAGGTTTTCAGATCAAGTTCAGAATATAGCATAGAAACAAAGGTGCTTTTCACATGTAACCAAATACACTGTTGTTACCTTTCAGGTAATTTGCATTTGCTCATCTTGTAAATGGAACGAACTCTTATACCTTCCCGGGCCTGGAGAGTTTCCTCCAGCACAGTGAGCCTCTCTAAATACCTGCGGCATGAAACAGCAAGCACGAGGCAAATATACGTCCCGGGGATCTCGCTGTAGAAAGTCAGAGAAGAAGCTGGTCTTGTACGATACAGGGGAAAGATTACTTGGCGGTTAATATTTTAAGGTGGACATTCTACAGCATTTGTTAAAAGTGCCCCCCCCCCCGCCCCAACCCCTGGCCATTTTGAATTTTTTTTTCAGTATTAAGCACTGATTGCTAGGGTTATGGAAATATAGTCTGAAATCATCCTTTTCAAAGCTTGAATGTGGTACTTGTAGTTTGAAATGCTGTGAATTGTCTGCAATCAGTGGTAACAGTCCTTACACATCAAGTGTCTATTCCAGACCAGAGTAGAACCAGAACAAGAAGGGAGAGAGGAGATTAGCCAACAACTCAACAGCAGTGTGAAGAAAGGAGAGAATTTGGGTAAGGTTGGTTATACGTGTTTCCCCTAATTATGTCTGATGAAGAATTTCCGACTGCTAAGTAATGAGGATTTGAAAACCAGTGGTAGAATCTCATTACATATGCACAAGGTTTATCGTACATACGTTTATGCAGGATACAGAAATATATACTGTTCTCACTTCATAGTGTAGTTTTCATTATTGTCAATCAACCTGTTTATTGTCTTTGTAGATGTTTATAAAAATACACAAAACAAATCTGAGCATTTAGAGAAGTGGTTCCCAGATAATGATTTCAAGCTTGTGCCTAGAATAAGCATATGGAATGTTTGATGTCTTTTCTACTGCAGGGCCTTAACAATGATGTTTTCTGTTCAGATATGCCTAGTTCCCACAGGGAGGTCACAGGTTTGCTCCAGATCCATTAACATTTCTTTTGTCTTCTTTTGATATCAGAATTTGCCAGATGACAGGCTAGGGAGAGTGGTGTAGATGGGATAATGCTACAATTAGAAGTTACTATTTTTATTAGTCACTCTGCTAAGCCCGTTACATGTGTTACATTAATTATCTCATTTAGTTCTTCTAAGAACATTGTGATGGTATTAGTAATAACAGCAAGGTGTCACAGTCTGTGGTACATGTCAATCATTGGTGTCACTTTCTGTATGTATGTTAGCTGACTCCTGGGAGTACCCCTAAAGAGAGCTATTCTTTCCCGCATTTTGTGGATGGGAAACTGAAGCATAGAGGTGTTAACTGCTCATTGAAGGAGATGGATGTAATAAACAGCAGAGTTAAGATTTAAATCCAGGCCATCTGGTTTGTAGTCCCAACTTCCAGTTGTCAGTATTTCTCTCGTCTTTAAGGTAATTCTAGCTTGAGAATTACCTTGTTTTGTTATTTCCTAAATCTTTTCCACCTGATATCTACAGATAACAAGATGAACCAATCTATTTACATTTAAGGTCCACCAGGAAATCTATGTTTTAGAAAAAAAATGCCTCAGAGGGTTAATCAAATGACTGTAAGATTTTTGGCTGAAATATAAAATTAGAATGGTTTGAAGGCTTACCCACAAATTGCCACATTAGCTGAAAGTAAGTACAAGTTTTATTTTGAGCTAGAGTATTGCAAACAGTTCAAACATTTGATTTCTGAGGCATAATAGAATGAGTTAGTTCTGAATGGATTATCTTCTTAGCACAAATGCAACAATTTTCAAAACAATTTACGTTTGCTGGTTTTCCTTCCTGTATCGGCTTCTTTGCACCTGCAATAGAAGAGACAGTTACGACCTTCACAATGCATTTTGGGGAATCATTCCAGCAATGACAAGTTCTTCTCTTTTTTGTTTTATTTTTATTGTGAGACAGTCTTCCTAAGTCATCCAGGCTGGTCTTGAACTCGTAATCCTCCTGCCTCATGTTTCACCTCCTGAGTAGCTGGAGTTCAAAAATACATTTTTTTTTTTTTTTTTTTTCTGTTCTTATTTTTTTTTTTTTTTTTTTTTTTGTGGTACTGGCGATTGAACCCAGGGCCTTTGCACTGGGTTATTTTGCTATTTTATTTTATTTTAGTCTTTTTGAGATAGGGTCTTGCTATGAAGTTCAGGCTGGCCTTGAATTCACTTTGTAGCCCAGGGTGGCCTGGAACTTACAGCAATCCTCCTGCTTCAGCCACCTGAGTGCTGGGATTATAGACGCGCACCACCATGTCTGGCCTTGCTTTTTTATCTGGAGACAGGGTCTTGCTAAGTCACTAATTTGCTCATGCTGGGTTCAGAGTTGGCCCTCTTGCGTCGGCCTCTTGTAGTGCTAGCATTCATCACCACAGCTGGCATGGAATATATTTTAAAGACCTTAGTTCTGTAAACAATTATCCCAGCAAGACTGGATAATGCACATTTCTTTCATGCACATTTGCTGCTTTTTCTCTTTCAGCTTCATCTTGATTATCAAGAATTCAACTCAAGGATGCCTATCCAAAGTGGGGTATGAACTTAGATCTTTTTAGCAGCATTATAACCTTACTGGATGAGAGAAGATGTCCTGATGAAAACAGCTAGAGAGGATTTGATATTTCCTCTCTGGGAACTCTCTTCTAGTAGATATTATATCTCTTATGCCTTTAATCTATTTAGATCTTTGCTCAAGGATCATCTGCACACAGTAGCTGCTCTGAACTGCCCCATCTCTCATAGTGTCCGCAGTGTTCACACTACATCTACTTACCTGGCTTCTTTCCACAGTAGGTCTTACCAGCAGCTGATTTTATACTTGTTTGTGGCTATCTGCACTTTGTATGTGACTTCAAAAGGGGTAGGAACTTGGTTCACTGTTTTATCCTTGCCTGCTATTCAGTGGGGGTACCGTAAGCATTTAATTTGATGAATGGGCACTCTAATGAGTATAAAAATTTAGTTCATTTTAGGTAGAAAAAGAAGTGAAAGATTCATATGGATTAAGCAAATTTTCACTTTTCCAATAGGTATAGAGTCTCAGCAGGGATAGTATTTTATGTAGACCCTTCTGAGAAGTTTGACTCCACAGTGACATATATACTTTCCACAGCATTGTAAGGACAAGACTTAGTCACAAGGAGGCACCTAGAAGCAAGCAGGATGGTGGAATGCAGGGTTGGTGTTGTAAACATGTATTCAGGCTGTGCAGTCACATCCTGGTAATGATATTACCCTGAGGAAGAAAGAGTATGTGTTTTCTCATGATCCTTGCTGTCACAGGTTGCCCCTCTGGCCACCAACTGTCTGGACGGGACATATTTTGCTACTTGTCAAACAAACCGAACTCTTCTTAAGAGAGGAGCTTCCTCATGCTCTGTCTTCCAGGACTTTTGACTTCAGCCATGTCTTCACTTGATGTGGGTCCCGGAAGTGAATCATCTGTGAAGTTGGGTGTTTGAGGATTAAACAACAACTAAAATCAGATAGAAACCAACACCCCTTCTGGCTCTTTTTAATCCACTTTCCCCAGAGCTACAGCTTCTACAGACAAATGATCCGCTTTGTACATTGTTGTTGATGGAAATTGCCAGTTTTTGGTCACACATCACCAGGGGCATTGCATTTTCAGTTGATGGGATGTATTTCTGTGTCTTGTCTTGTTTCCAGTGATGTTACTTGTCTTGTTCAAGCTTCTGTCATCAAGAGACTGTCAGGTATCTTTCTGTTTGGTCTTTTTAGTACAATAACTTTGGTACAAGAAGGACCATTGTGCTGATAAAGTTACAGTGAATTCTCTGTTCTCATCCTTTACAAAATGTCTCCTTCTACCAACATGGTGATGTCTTATTTCATGACTCCCTATCTTTGGGTTAGAGAACTTAATATCTACTTATAGTACAGTGAGGATACATATCTTATTTATCAACATAGATGTGAAAACATTCATACTTTTGTCCCCAAAACACCTACTTATTTTAATTTCTTTCATGCATCATCTTGACATGAGGGTAGAAGACAATTATTTAGTCCTCATGAATTTAGGATTTTCCTCCTTTCACCATGTGAAGAGGATTGTGCAGGTGGCTTGTCATGGCTGGTGGAGTGAGTGTGGTGCTGGGGCGTAGCACACGATTCTCACCGTCAGGAACCTATGAGGGTATCTCCTGAGATGCATGCCATGTTTTCTGACCCTTGGCCATCGAGGTATGTGGAGTTATCCTTAGCTTCCACCAGTCCAGACCCTTCAGGAATCTGTCAGCATCACTCCTCAGGCCATGGGAGTCTCTGCAGAACTGTGCAAGTTCCTGGTGACCCAGATGTGACTCTGCTGTCTTTGCTCCTAGTAATCTTCCCAGCAAGAGGAGAGGTGTCTCTGCACTGAGAGCTGTGAACTCTTACAGGTATGCTCTGTGGCTCAGGAAACTTCTTCTCCTCTAAAGGGCTCTCCTCTTTCCTAAGGATGTCCCCAGAGCTGTAAAAACATGTTGAGAACTCTCTTCCCCTAGTTTTTATGTTGCAAGGAGATATGCTTCTGGAGGAAAAATGCCGGGAGATCCTTGCTTGCTACTTTACTTGTACTGCTTCACTAGGACACTTAGATGGCTAGATATAGGTAAAACCCACAAGGAAGAAAAACAAGGGGAAAATAATGCAAGCTTCTTGTTCTATTTCCTGCTTTTCCCTGCCACTTTTCTTCGTTCTGTCTTCTCTCACTTTTCACGCAGAACTAATTCTTGCCGGTGGAAGTGAGGACATTCATTTTGATGGAAAACTTGTTGTCTGGCAAATCTGGCTTCAAGTTTTATGTCATATAAAATCATGAAATTGGTTATTTTGGGGTGCAGTTAAAGATATTTTTGATGTGATCTGTCTTTTAACTTTGTTCTTGCTTTGCTGGGTTGAGTATTGCTACACTGGAATAACAATTTCTCGATAGTTGTGACATCATTTAAAGTGATGACCATATTTGGCTTCCTAGACAGAGTTGTCAAAATATATTGACTCTTGTTCAGCTTGGCAAAAGTAGCAGTAACTACCTGATCTTTTAACAACAAGTCTTTCCCACTCGGCTTGTTAATAGTTATTTTAAAGATGGTGCTAAATATTTTAAGTGCCAAAACATAAAGTTTTAAAATATAAGTTTTAAAGTTTATTAGTACATGTTTGCTCTTCATGCAGTTTATGGTCATCTTGGGGAGAGGGTACATGTACATAGTACAGTTTGTTTCTTTTTTTTTAATCCCCTACCCTTTCTTCCCCATCTTTCTTCCTCCTGTGATACTATTTGTCTTAGCTCATGTTATAGCATTTAGTGTGTACATTAATTGGGGTAATTAGGTTCCTGTGCTTGGGACATCTTTACTCTTCTTATTTCCTCTTTCCCACCTCCTCATCCCTTGCCCTTGTTCCCTTGGGCCACTTCTCTATTGCAAGAGATCCACCCTCTTGTCTCTTTCTGTCCATCCTTTGTGATGTTCTTTGTACTTTGCCTCCCTCAGATGGGAGATGCCATATGGTATTTAAGCTTGTGTGTCTGGTTTATTTCACTCAACATTATATTTTCCAAGTGCATCCATTTTCCTACAAATGTCTCAAATATGTCATTCTTTATACCCTCATAGTATTCAATTATGTACAAATACCACATTTTCTTTATCCAGTTGTCTGTTGATGGATATACAGGTTGGTTCCAGGATTTAGCTATTATAGATTGTGTTACTATAACATTGGTTTGCATGTATCATTGTAGCACAATGACTTAAACTCTTTGAAGGAGATAACTAGTGGTGGAATAGCTGAGTCATACGGGGTTTCTAGTTTCAGTTCTTTGGGAAATCTACATACTGATTTTGTAATGGTTGCAATAGTTTACATTCCCACCAACACAGTAGGAGAGTTCCTTTTTAGTCCAATAATCATGCCAACATTTGCTATTCTTTGATTTCCCAATGATATCCATTTTTTCAGGAGTAAGATGGACTCTTAACATTATTTTAATTTGTTTTTCTCTAATGACCAGAGACGTTGAATATTTTTCATATATTTGTTGATTATTTGTATTTCTTCTTCTGTGAAGTATCTGTTCATTTTTCTTGCCCATTTCTTGACTGGGCATTTAAATTTAGGTGGTTTAATTTTTTCTGAGTTTTTGTATGTTCTAGATAGTTGTCTGATGAGTAGCTGACAAATTTTTTTCTCATTCTGTAGGTTCTCTCTTCACTCTGCAGATTGATTCTTTTTTTGTTTAGTCTGCTACAATCTCATTTGTTGATTCTTCCTGCTATTTCTTCTGTGAGTGAGGTTCTTTTAGAAAATCTTTTCCTACACCTTTGCCTTAAAGTGCTTTACTTATGTTATCTTCCAGAAGGTTTAATGTTTCTGTTTTAATGTTTAGATCTTTGGTTTATTTTGTTGTTAATTTAGTATATGGTGAGGGACAAGGGTCTAGTTCATTCTTCTGCCAACAGATAGCCAGTTTACCAACACCACCTGTGGAGGAAGCTATCTTTCCTCCAAAATATGGTTTTGATCCCTTTCTCAAAGATCAAAAATTGTGTAAGTCTGTGTGAGGTTACATAGTGCTCTATGTAAGTCTATTGTGAGGTTTCTGTATGATAAATTCTGTTCCACTAATATATGTATCTGTTTTTGTTCCATTACTATGCTTTTTTTTATTACTCTTGCTTTGTAGTATAGTTTGAAGTCAGGCATTGCTATGCCAATGCTTTGCTCTTATTGCTCAAAATTACTTTTGCTATTCTGGGTATCTTCTGGATCCATATTAATTTTAAGATTATTTTCTCTAGATGTGTAAAGTATGCTATTGGTATTTTGATTTGGACTACATTGAACCTGTATAATAGTTTTGGAAGCATGGCCGTTTTGACAATACTGGTTCTGCCTATCCAAGAACAGGAGCATCTTTCCATTTTCTGATGTCCTGTTCAATTTCCTTCTTAGTCCTGCACTTTACTTTATCGAGGTCTTTCACTTCCTGAGTGTGAGGAACCACTCAGCCTGCTTCAAAGCTCAAGGAGAACCTAAGGACACCTGAGGACCTAACCCCACTTGTCTAGTGCAGGCACACAATGGGATACAGTTATGTAACCATGACTTAGAACAGGTAAACATGCATCTGCTGCTTAGAGCACTATGTAAGAATGTGAATATGAGATAACAACCTGTATAAGAATTATACAATAAAGATGCAGGCTGTTCTTGCTCTTGTGCTCTGCTCTGCTCCATGGTGCCCACTGTTATTGCTGATGCCTTACACACATCTGTTCTTTAACCTGGGGACCTCACCCTGGGAAATCTCCCTTGGGCCCCCTGAGTGGGCCAACACTGAGTTAGGTTAATTATTTGATGTCATGGCTTGTGTCTAGATGTTCTCCCCAACCTCATATGGTCATAGGTGGGGCTTTTTTTAGAGGTGGCTGGATCGCGAGTGTGTGATGCTGGGATTAAGGGTTTTGATTACTAAATCAGTCCACTGATTGGTTTGGTGTAGTTCTTGGTGTGAGGGCTACCTATCCTAAGGGTGGGAGGCAAGTAGCCTAGATAGAATACAATAGGGACTGAAAGAGCCTGCTATTATTGCTTGCTTGCTTTGCAACCTTCTGCTGGCCATGAACTGTTTTTCCCCTGTGATGATCCTCTGCCATACCACCCTGCCTTGGAACCTGCTGATTATGGACTGAAACCTCTACAAACTGTGAGCTGAATAAACCTTTCCTCCTTAACTTTGGGTCTTGGGTATTTTGCCTCAGCAATGAGAAAAAGTGACTAAGACACTAGACATTTTATTTTTCTTGATGCTACTGTGAATGGTATTGCTTACATAATTTCTTTCTCAGAATATAAAGATTTAAAAATAGTCTCAATTTCTGTTTGGCAAATAAAATAACCAACAATCTTACTAAATGAAGGAGATTTTGGAATCCATGGCATACTTTTTTCTTTTAGACAAAACTAAACAGAAGCAAGAAAAATACCTTTGTAAGCATTGCAAATAAGTAGAGAAAAATTGCATGAAAACGATTTTTAAAAACACTTCTTTACATATAAGCAGTGAGCAGTCACTCTTTTTGTTTATGGTTTCCATGCCAGTTGTCAGTGACAATTTTAGCAATGTGAATAAATTATCTTATACATGGGCTAGGAAATAGTTTTCTGTTATATATTAGTGCTTTTTAAAATAACAGGTTCTGTGAAGTTACACAATATGTTATAAATACCATGCCCCAAATGGTAATGTTGATCCCTTTTTTCTAGGGTAAAAAGGCAGGGAAAATAACAAGGAAAAATGAGGGAATGTAAGCTTCTTACAAAAACTTGATGCGACCCTACAAAACCACTGGCCCGGGCTTCTGGGAAGGTAGGAATACTGCATTCTGTAGTCTTTTCCCTTGGTACTAGGTTATTAGTCAGATAAGAACTAGTGGAAATTTTGTATTTCCACTTACATGGCAGATTAATCACCTGAATTAATATTCCTGCTCTCAACTCTTGAAAATTATACATAAAATAGATCTGAAAATCATAAATGGTTTAATTTGCAAAGAAGTGAAATTGTGTACAAAATCCTCATGAAAGTAATAATCATTGTTTTGATTCCATTAAAGCTTTTACTATACTTTGTACTGTGAGTTTTGCTTTTTTTGGTCCTCACTAGCTACCTGAAATATGGGATAAAATTTGGGGTTCCACCAAGTTGGTGTGCTTCAAAGAAAAATTCCTCTCATATACCTGCAATTTCATAGACTGTACCCCTAGTGTTAGGACAAGTTAGAAATATTCCAAACACTTGTTGCCTTTATTGTAGCAGAGGAGCTGTACTGCTTTGAGCTTGTGGTGAGTAGAAGCACCACTCTGGGAAATGAAATGAAGAGCACTGAGCACTTAGCACTACAGTCCACGCTGTTTTCAGCCTCAGTTTATACCTTCTCTGTAGCCTAAAACTAATCCATTTGGAGGGATGAAATTTGAATTATTCTACATAGCACTTGATAGGAAAACCTAATAATAGAGCTCCCACATATCATTTTTAGGAAAATGGGTAATGGACGTTCTAAAGTAAGCAAGAGACATGGAGATATGAATGTAAAAGTGAACATATACTTATTTGGATTTCAGAGATAGATGAGAATATGAATAGTAAGAAGCAATATCTAAAAGCACAATTCATGGAAGAAGTAATTGATAAGCTGGATAATATTGAAATGAATAGTTTTGCTTTGGAAAAGACAGTATGAGTGAGAAAATGTGAATGGAATGAGAGAAAATACTTGGAAAAGACATAGTAAAGATGTATTGTCTAAACTATTCAAAATTCTTAAAACTAAACAATAAGAAATCAGACAACTGGGGGCTGGGGATTTAGCTCAGCGGCAAAGTACCTGCCTGGCAAGCACAAGGTCATGAATTTGATTCCTGGTACCAGAAGAAAAACAAAACAAAACAAAACAAAACAAAAAAAGAAATCAGACAACCTAGTTTAAAAATAGACAAAACACACAAGCAGACACTTCTTGAAGAGGATACGTGACTAGCAAATGAGCATACAAAAATGCTCAACATCATATTTCAAGGAAAATACACAAACAATGAGATGTCACTATAAACTGAGATGGCTTGGTTGGGATGAAAATCCAAAATATTAGAAATACCAAACACTGGCAAAGATGTGTAGCAACAGGAGCTCATTTATTGCTGGTGGGATTGCAGAATGGTAGAGCCACATCAGAAGACAGCTTGGCAGTTTCTTAAAACTGAACATAATCTTACATTAGAAATAGCAGTCTCCTTGGTAATTATCCTATTTGGCTTGAAAACCAAAGTCCATGAAAATCTACACAAAGATGTTTAAAGTTTCATAATTTCCAAAAACTGGAAACAAACAAGATGTCTTTCAGTTGTTGAATGCATACATTGTGGTACCTCTGGACAATGAAATGTTTTTCAGCACTAAAAAGAATTGAGCTATCAAATCATAAAAGGGCTTGTAAGAATCTTAAATATATATTACTAAAGGAAAGAAGGGAAAGAAGCCAATCTGAAAAGGCTATGAACATACCAAGATTGCAGTGTAGGACATTCTTGAAAATTGTGAGACAGTAAAAAGATCAGTAGAGGAAAAAGAAAACAGCCTGTAGCTAGACACAGGTGCAAGTCTCTCAGTCCTTCTTTTCAATCCTGGTCTTCCTTCCAGCCGTCACACCTCAGTAAAAGGAGTCACTGGTGAGGAGGTAATCCGCTATTTTTCACAACCCTTAGGCTGTAACTACTTGTTAGATCTTTCTTGCATATCTTGTCTTCCTGAGAAATCACCTTGAAGATACCACAATATATTATATGAGCCATTGATATTTTCCTACCAATCTGTCCATAATTCTGTAATGTTTGTATTGTTCCTATGCTATTTTGTAAGTGGATGTATGTTTATTACTATGTGTTTCCTACAAAACCATTGAGAATAGTTAATGAATATTCGATCGGTCTCTCATGTATAGCTCTATTTATTTTCTTTAGAAACCACTTTGAAGATACCAAAGTATAGTACAACAACCATTGATAATAACCTACCACTTTTGTCTGTAGTTCACTATTATTTGTCTATTTGTTTTCCTGAGAAACTACCTTGTAGATAATAATATGTAAAACAACAACCATTGATAATTTCCTACCACTTTGTCTGTAATTTGGTAAGCCCCCCTATTACTATGTTGTCCTTCTTTTACTCTTTAAAATAATAAAAAAAATCAGTAGTTGCCAGGAATTTGAGGTAGAGAAAGATGAATTGCCAGAATATACAGGATTTAAAAGTATAGGACTTGCTGTCTTGGTGGCTGCATATCATTATATGTTTGTCAAAACCCATAGAAGACACAGGCCCAAAAGTGAATTTTACTGTAGACCTCGGCTTGTAATACTGTTCTTTTGTATTTTAAAGAGAATAAAAAAACATCAAAATAACATCAACATAGTCAAAAACAAAACAATAAAAATGATACAGGGTTTCCAAATAAAATGATAGGAATTAACAGTGGTTGCTATATTACATATTGTTATATTCAAAGAAGTTGCTCAGATTTCCAGATGTAAGAATGCAAGGTTCATCAAACGATGAAGGAATCTGGATGACTAATTCTAGGACTGAGATGGGAAGTGTCTAGAAGAGACTGACGTATCTTATAGAGTCAGAAAAATAGGAAAGTACTCAAAAGGAGCAAAGCAAAATGCACAAGCAGGCTATATTAATGGGATGTATCATATTGGCAAAAGAGCCAAAAAAAAAAAACAAGCTTCAGGTGGCCAAAAATAAAACAATTTGAATAAAATAAAGTGATAATGAATTGTAATACAAGGTTCAAGGTAAATATTCTTGTATCCATGCTGGTATAACTAAATGATCAAGTAAAATGAATGGAGGGAAAATAGAAAAATCATCCATGGAAAAAATTCCAAATGTACATGATCACTGTACCCTGAGGAACAGCACATAGTTCTTATATTGTTAGTAGGTGATGAAATAGGTAACCTCTGTAGTCTTCATCCTAAACTTAAATCCTCAGTCTAATCATGAGAAAATGAAAGATGAATCCGAGTAGGGCAAGTCTACCAAATCCCAAAAGAGGGAGAGTCCATAGAAAATCACCACTCAGAGGTGTCAGGATCATCAAAAAGAAGGTATATTGGAGACACTGTCCCATTCCAGATGAGCCCAAAGGGCACAGGACTAAATATAATGTGGAACCCAAGGTTGGATCTAGAAACAGGAAAAGAACAGCAAAAGAAAAAGATGATGACTAAGAAAATAAAAAACTACGAATGTTGATTTCATGTATTAATGTTGTTTATTATTTGTGGCAAACGTAACATAATATCAAAAGATGCAAGCAACAGAGGAGACTGAGTGTGGAATCTACTTAAACTCCTCCCAACTTTTATACAAATTGAAATCTATTGTACAATAAAAGTTTATATAAAATGTAGTTTATATAAAATGTAGTTATATAAAATGTAACAATTCAGAATTTTTCCCAAATCATCAAAGACTTTTATTCCAAAGAAAAACTTTCTACCTAATGACCCTCCCCAGATGTGAAGATTTTAGGAAAAAGGCAACGAGAGAAGATTTATGATATACCTTGTACTATAATGTGGAGGTGACAGCAAAAGAAATAAATTAATAGACTGATGACATTCAAGAACAAAGCTGGAATAGTGTAGGCAAAATATCACTGAACCCAAACAAACTGTATTTAAATGCGTTATGACATCATGCCTAGGTAGGACTTAGTACAGAAATGTAACCTTAAACTATTAATTACTGTCATCACTGTAAGAGGTGACAGGAGAAAGGTGTGTTTTGCTCACCTCTGTATTCACACTGGCATTCCTGGGCACAGCACTGCAGGCTGATCTCGCTTGTCTTTCAGCCCATCCATCTGCCACACGATGATGTTTCAGCCAGCCATTGACTGCCCATCCAACAGTAGTCCCCCAAAGTTACAGCCGAGCCCCCAAATCCCTGTCACCTTGCGAGCACACAGCTGAGGAGGAGGAGGAGGATAGAGAACAGGAAATTGAGGGAGGTGACAAAGAGCGACCCCAAGAAAGTTCACAGTGAAAGGTTTAGCAGAAAGTTGGAAGATCTCCACACCCTCAATGTTTGAAAAAATGGACCCTGACCCAAAGACTTTTCGTTAACAGAGGTTTTCATGGGACACTATCTGCTGATCTGCAAATTTAAGGGAAAAAAGCAGAAAATTAAGCCAGGGTTCCAGAGGGGCATTGTCCTTGCAGGGGCGTAACAGCTCCATGCACGTTGGAGCCCAAAGACCTTCCAGGGGGCAGGCTGTGGCGAAGGAAGACAGAGCTATGCTCATGACCCTCTCCAGGCCTAGGGTAATGTTTTTTTTTTTTTTTAAGGTAGAAATCACCTTTCTTGTAATTGAGTTACTCAATTCATAGTTTCCTCACTTGGCTGCTACGCTGGTAATAATGAGGTCCTGACCTCTAAGAACATGACATCTGACCAACCCGGGTCAGAGCGAACACAAACCCCAAGCCCTTTGGGCTCATCTGGAATGGGATAGTGTCTCCAATATACCTTCTTTTTGATGATCCTGACACTTCTGAGTAGCGATTTTCTATGGACTCTCCCTTCATTGGGCTTTGATAGACTCGCCCTGCTCAGATTCATCTGTTGCTTTTCTCATGATCAGACTGAGGTTGTGAGTTTAGGGGTGAAGACTACAGAGGTTATCATTTTCACCACCTAATAACAATATAACAGTGCAATAGGACTTACTACTGTTGTTAACCTTGATCATCTGCCTGAGGTAGTCTGACAGGTTTCTCCGCTTTCCCCCCTTCCCATATTGTAGTCTTAAAAGAAAGTGACTGCACAGCCCACACTTCAGGAACCAAGAAGTATGTGCTACATCTATGTTCCTTGTTATTATTTTTTTCATATATTTGTTGGCCACTTGTACTTCTGGGTAGTGTCTGTTCATTTCACTTGCCTTTTTGTAATTAGGTCTTTCAATTTGGGTGGTCTAATTTTTTTGAGTTCTTTGTATATTCCAGATGTTTTTCCTTTGTCAAAGGAATGGTTGGCAAAACATTTTCCCATTCTGTAGGTTGTCTCTTCACTCTGTTGATTGTTTCCTTTGCTGTGCAGGAGCTTTTTACTTTGATGTGATCCCATTTACTGATTCTTGCTGTTATTTCCTGTGCAATTAGGGCTCTGTTTAGAAAACCCTTTCCTACACCCATGACTTCAAGTACTTTACCTATTTGATTCTCTAGTACTTTACTTATTTGTGTTTTAGTGCTGATCTCTTTGATTAATATTAATTTTAGTTTAACACATGGTGAGAGATATGGATCCTGCTTCAATCTTCTGCACAATTTAGTTATCCTAACACCACTTATTGAATAGGCCATCTTTCTTCAGCGGTAGGCTTTGGTTCATTTGTCAAAGATCACATAGGTGAATGTGCCTGGTTTGTTTCTGTTCCATTGATCTTCATTTCTGTGCTTTTTGCCAGTACAGTGATTTCTTTTTTTCTAATCACTGTTGTTTTATAGCATAGCTTGAAGTTGGTATTGTGATGTCTCCTGCTTTGCTCTTTTTGCCCAAGATTGCTTTTGATATTATCAGTTTCTTCTGGTTCCATTCAAATTTTTGTATTGTTTTATGTAGCTCCATGAAGTCTGCTGTTGATATTTTGATTGGGACCGCTTTGAATCTGTATAACAACATGGGGAGTGCGGGCATTGTGACAATATTGGTTCTGCCTGTCCAGGAAGGGGGGGACATCTTTCCATTCTCTGATGTCCTCTTCAATCTCTGTTTTCAGAATACTTTAGTTTTCTTTGAAAATTCTTTCACTTTCTTGGTTAGATTAATTCCTAGGGATTTAATTTTTCTTGATACTTCTCTGAATTGTTTTCATAATTTCTTTTTCATTGAGTTCATTATTGATGTATACAAATGCTACTGATTTTTGTGTGTTGATTTTATATCCTGCCACATTGCTGTAGTTGGTTATTAATTCTAAGAGATTTTTTGGTGGCATTTTTTGAGTCTTCTATGTACAGTATCATGTAATCTGCAAATAATGATCATTTGAGTTCTTCTTTTCTTATACATATCCCTTTTATTTTTTCTCTTGCCTGATTGTTCTGGCCAATGTTTTGAGTACTATGTTGAAAAGTAGTGGTAACAGTGTTTGTCTTGGTCCTGATTTTAGAGGGAATGCTTTTAGTTTTTCACAGTTTAATATGACTGTTGGTTTGTCATAAATAGTTTTTCATCAAGTTCTATAACTATCTTCTATAACTATCTTCTTCAAGGTTCTTATGAATGTGTGTCAGGCTGTTAGATCTTGTCAGAGCCTTTTCTTCATCTATTGGTATGACCACATAGTTTTGGACCTTGGTTCTGTTTGTGTGATTTATGACTTATGATTTGCATATGTTGAACTATTCTTGCACCTCTGGGATGAAGATAGCTTGGTCATGATGTATGATCTTTTGATGATGCATTATATTCTATTTGCTAATATCTTGTTGGGGATTTCTACGTCTATGTTTATTAAGGAGACTGGGCTCTTACAAATTTAGGGTAGCCTAAGTTTATCAATTTTATAAAGTCTGTGGTAGTGCATAGCACACAAGAGTTTCTCTGGCCCTCCTAGTCACTCTCCACTCAATCACTGACTCACCCAAAGTTCCAACTTTCACTCCTGCAGATTCCATTCATGGTAAGTGACCTATATTTATGTGCTGTGTTACATTTTTATAGACTACTTTTACTGTACTTTTTAATGTTTATATATGTTCAGGTAATGAGTATTATTATGTTACAATTGCATTCAATATTCAGTGTACAGTAGCATGCTATGTAGGTGTGTCACCTGGGAATGGTAAGATATGTGATACAGCCTAGCTGTGCCATAGAGTATAGCATCTCAGTTATGGAGTTATAACATCTCAGTGTAAGTACAGTCTATGATGTTCACACAACCAGCACATTGGCTAATGATATATTTCTCAGAAGGGATCTTCTTTGTTTAGCATGACGTGACGGTGCTTTCAAAAATGTCATGTTGACTTTCACCTGCATCCTTGTTGTCATGTGTCTTTTGTTTTCTACTGTTATAAGATTTTTCTCTTTATCACTGATTATGAGCAATTCGATAGTGTGTACTGGTGAATATTTTCCATATTTTCTGTGCTCGTACTTATACATTTATTGGATATGTGCTTTTCTTGGATCTGTGCATTCATCATTTTCCTCAAACTTGGACAACTTCTGTGCATTTCTGTCTTTCTTGCCTCCTCTTCAGGGATTTCAGGTATGTGAATATTTTGACATTGTCCCACAGCTCTCTAATCCTCTATTTTTTAAAAAATTCTCTTTTTCCTCCATAGTTTATTTTAGATTGTTTTTACAGTTACTTTGTGTGTCTACTAGTATTTATCATCTCTGTTTTGCCTTATTTCATTTTGGGTATAAAACTCAGCTCCCTCCTTGGTTACAAAATTTAAAAAGTTATTCCCTTGAGGATTTGGGGAATTTCACTGTGTTACTGAAGATGGCTCACTGTAGGAAGCCGTATCCTGTGGTATTTGTTTAGGCCACTGCCTCGTCCGCCTCACAGTTTCCTTGCCTAAGCCTTCCCCCTATATAATTTCTTTTAGGGGCAACGAAGTTTTTTTTTTAGCATCCTAAAAAAAAATGCAATGTTCTGCATTGCAGAACATTTTGGTAATAATATAATCCTTTTTACATTAAGTAGGTCCTTGAGGTAGTTTAATGATTTATGAAAGTGTTTTCTTCCTCCTAAACAAATCTCAAGAGGAATTCTGGCAGGGAAAGTCAGATGTATCTTGTTACGTATAATGTATTTCCCTTTATGCCCATTGCTTAAGAGAGTTAATAACACTTCGGTGTTGTGGAAGAATCTGATCAAAAGAGTTAGAGCAGACCTTCCTCCCAAAGAAAAGACCCGGATTATAAATATTAAAAGGGAAGAAGGAAAAACTGCAATATGTGGAAAGATTATCTTGTGGTGCATTATACACCTACCTGTCTGTTTGTCTGTTGTCTTCTGATGTGGCTCATGTTTATGCCATTTGCAGCCTTGATTTTGTTATCAACACGTCTCACTTGTATTTTCAACGACTTTCTTAGAAGTAGAAATATGCTAATTTTATATACTGTACTATAAATAGTTTAGCTACATTAAATCCTTTTAGAAATGAGACACATTTGTTTCTTAATAAATATACATTTATTAGGAAATGTGCTAATGCATATAGATTTTTCTGCAGACATCAGTATCAATTCTGATCACATCCTGTCCTTGCTTAACAACTTCTGATGATGTTAGAACAATCTAATCATAGCCTTGCTTACAAGACCCCTAAAGAGCTGGCCTTGCTTGTGTGTTTCCATTTTCATAGCTTTTGCTTTATGCTTCAGCTTTGTTGTACTTCTTTCATCTCTTTGAAGCCACTGGGCAAGTACCTAGCTTCAGGTTTTTTCTTCACTCTATTCCTTCTGCCTGGAAGGCTACTCATTTCTCTTCCAACCTAGACTGGTCAGTCCATTTGCTATGGTCTGCAATGGCACCTATGTGCTTCCAGTTTATTTTAGCTTTCTGCTTGGTTTTCTTTTCCCCTGCTAGTTGCATATGCTGTACTGGGGAGGGGCTACTTTGTCTTGTTTAACATTCTATCTTTACGATGCAGGATAGGACTTGTGACAATGTAAGTACTGAATAATTATATTTTAAACATTAAGTAAGAACTAACTGAAAGAGGAAAGAAGCAATGTTGGATTTGACAAAGTCTTTACTCTGAAAGACCTTGAAATTGTCTTAAGAATGGTGAACATAACCTCGACTGCACCAAAGACTACCTGGAGTTAGTTCAGAGTCATGAAAAACCAGAAAAGGACTGTGAGGATAGACAGAAAGGGAAAACCACGTTCCAGGGAGAGAAGACAAAGGGTCTCAGGTAGAAAATGATGTTTGCAGTGGCCCTGATGGCGGGGAAGGAAGCCATGCTGAGATGTGTGGGCAAGCCCGGAGGGTCTCAGAAAGCCTGAGTGATTGTTTTTTACAGGCGCAGGTTGGGCACATGTAGCAGACGAGGGAGCAGAGGAGGGCTAGGGCCACGTGTTGGAGAGTCTCAAAGACCAAGTTGCGGAAAGTACCTTTAACTTGGTTACCAAAGTGACCGCTATGTTTTTGGAGCATGCCACGTATTGGTTCATTCTTCTGTCTTTGTTTCTGCCAGATCATGATAGATATCAGAGAGTTTCACTAAAAGAAAGTATTTGTCATAGTAGCTGGTGATATAGTTCCTTATATCTTTAATCCCCATACTGCCTTCACCACTCTCTCCCTAATGAGGAATAATTACTTGGGGAATAAGAAAAGGGCATAATTTTAAATTTTTGATTTTTGTGATTCCAGCCTTAGGCTTTATCTGTAAAATGACCATATATTGATTTAAAACTCATCAACTATTTTTTTTTTTTTTTTGGTATCAGGAATCAAACTTACCACCTTGTGCTTGCCAGGCAGGTGCCATGCAGCTGAGCTAAATCCCCAGCCCCTCATCAACTATTTTGAAGTATGTATACATGTGTTATGGTTAAATTGAGCTAATTCACACATATATGATCTTACAGTTACCATTTTTATGGTAAGAATGCTTAAAATCTTCTTTAAGCAATTTTTTGGAATATAAGAGATTGTTATTAACTACAGTACTGTGTTGTACAAGAGAGCTCTTGAACTTTCTGCTCCTTCTAACTAAAACTTCACCTCCTTTAATCCAGATAAAATAATTCTTGACAATTTATTAATTTATTTAACAATAAACCTATCATTTCGACTCAGTCTTATTAGTTTAAATTTCAACACAGTAACTGGTTTCTTTTAAAAATTCTATAAATGACCCACATTTTTTGAGGTCAATTTAACCTTTAATTAATGAAAGAAGTTAAAATCAGAAAGAGAGAGAGAGAGACTATTAGGCTTTTTCTACTGATTAGCCTTGTCCTTAAAAATTCTATGAATGAAAATAATATGAGGAAAAAAACTATAAATCATAAAGATTCCATATTCAAATATTTTGGGGTGGGATTTTGCTCCAAATTTACATTCCTGTAGCCTTGTACTCATTGCTAGCCTTGTTCCACATAAATGTTAGATTTAGGGTCATAATTTAGTGAAGCATGTTAAGGCATCATAGAAATGTAAATTCTTCCCAGGGAACGTCTAGAGCAGCCTGAGGCTTTTCATAACAATGTATCCATCTCTTTCTTCAGTCTTTGAAGATTATGGCATCAATAAAATTGTATACAAAGCCATGAAAAATGGCTCTTTGGAGATGTGCCCTTTGCCAGAAATCAATTTTGTCCAGCAGAGTACCTCTAAGTGCTATCATAAAATATAAAATACCAGGGTGGGAAGGGGGGAAGCTAACCTGTCTCCTGATAGGTCCATAGCTCATCCTGTTTTGAAATATGATATTGTTTTGTTTTTCAAGACTCCCAGAGGAAGAGATAATGCAGGTTTTTTAGAGTGCCCAATTAATGTCGAACTGTCTGCTAGGTAGGCAAACCTTTCACTCTCTATATTGTCTCCTGTTTCTTAGTAGACACTGAGTGCTTGTCCTCACTTCTCCTCTCCTCACTCTTACTGATTAAGTTCTAGTATGCAGTGGATGTTTGTGTCCCTCCAAAATTTACATGTTGAAAACCTCATTGGCAACATGATGGTATTAGGAGGTGGAATCACGTGTGTGTGTGAGCGCGTGTGCGCGCGCGTGCGTGAATTAGATCATGAGGATGGAGTCCTTGTGAACAGGATTACTGCTGTTATGCAGGAGATGCTGGAGAGCCCTCCCGTTCTCCCTCTTCCAAGTGAGGAGACAGTGAAAAGACAGGCAGCTGAGTGTAGCCTGCAACCACAGAGCTGCTCTAGAGCCTGGCTGTGCGGGACCCCTAAACTGGGACTTCCAGCCTCCAAAACTGTGAGAAATAAATTTCTGTTGTTTAAGCCACCTCGTCTATGGGAATTTGTTATAGCATCCAGAGCTGAAGTAGACAGCTGCCTTTCATGTTGCTGAAGAAGATTGTTAAATTCATTTGTACATTTTCACTTACAAGTTAAATAACCTTAATTCTCTTAAAATTTCCTCTTAGACATTGTTATCCCATAGAGGGTTTTTAAATGTCTTCAGGAATTTGGAACAGAGAATTTCCAAATATCATGCATCATTCATTATCTGTGAAGCCCAGGAGAGTGTATATTTCAGTAGAGGGCAGCATTACATGCAGAGAGTTGGATTTGGGACGCTGGCAGAAGAAAAGAAGAAAAAAGGATTTTTAAAGAACATTTTATACATTAAAACAGTGTCAAGTAGAATAACCACAGGCTAGCAGGAGAGGCAAAAGTGAGGTAAAAATGTCCCAAATAAACTACTTTGTGCAGAAGAATGTGCAGGAGGATGGGACGGAAAAGAAGAAAGTAGGATTTTTTGCAGACCTTTCTTTGTTTGTAAATGATCAATCAGGAGGAGATGTTTCATTGGATTGGACGCTTTTAGCATGGAAAACTTCTTCATGGACTTGTTACCTATTAAAGGGGTCATATTAAAACCAGTTTAGGGTGTCAGTGCCCCTTCCTCTTGATGCTAAACACTGTGGCCTATGCTTATTTACAAACCTTATCTTTTTACTGTGAGGTCATTCTGTCATTTATAGCTATGTTTGAAGGTCAGCTAACCTTCTCTATACAGGATTTGTGGGTATGGCTTTTCTTATCTTTAGCTGCTACTATAACTCATCTTGGTGAAGATAATAGTTACATATTGCCAACTGTTTCTTCTCCTTGCTGAATTCAACTTAGGTACATGTGTAGGCACAGCGTAAACAACTTCTGAATGAGTAACCAGAATGGGGCAACAGTGAAGGGCTACTGGTGAATGGGCAACTGACAGGGAAACTGTAAATAAGCATGGAAAAGTTTCCCTGAATTAATGCGGGGAGGGAAGTGAAAAGAACTAAATGCCGAATAAAGCACTCCAATGAGAGAAAGAGGTATTATCCCTGTGACTCATGGCAGGACTTGAGTATATTGATACAGTCTTGTCTTCCACTCTTCTCTGTTTTGCTTCTTGAACTTCTCTGTGTTGAAGATATTCTTTGCTGGGGGGAAATTTGGGGGATAAGCCTAGAACAGTGTAGTTCAGTGGATTTCAAAGGGTGATCCCAAGGGCCAGACTGGAGAGCACCAGGAATTGTCAGAAGCACAGATTCTCTAGCCTGTACCCAGACCTAGTGGATCAGACTGTGGAACTGGGTACAGCTACCCGTGTTTTCATCAGGCCCCGGTCACTGCAATCAGCAATATGTGAGAGTCCCTGGGGTGTGGACACTGTGCTTTGGCCCTCGGATCCATCAAGGCCTACTTCAAGATGGGCATGCTTATCATGTCATTCCCTGGGAGTGTGCCCTGTCCTCGGCTCCAGGAGGTGCTCTTCACTGAAAGAAGCAACCTCTTTTAAGGCTCTGCTCTTCTCTCAGGCAGTAATGTACCCAAAATGTTATTTGTAAGGGGCACCTGGCTCAGGCTTGGCTTCAGCTTGGCATGTCTTGCACAGCTATACCTGTTTCAGAGCTATCAGATCAGCCATGGCTCTACTACACCACCCTTGTCGGATATCCCCCTGTTCTCAAGCCTGCCGCTCTCCTCCCGTAACAGGGGTTGCTGCTGAGAGCACACTCACATCTCTACCTTAGCATTTGTTCCTGAGAAACTTGAGGCCTCCTGGCTTTCACATTCTAAAATCTCACATTCCCATATGGGAATGGAAGGGGTCAACAGATTGAAAAACACAAAAACAACCAACAGAGATTTGTAAGGAACATCTCAGCATAGAGGAATTTCTCCTAAGCCAACAGGAAGAAGAGACACCTAGAGGAGGTAGTAAATTTCAAGCACATTGGTCAAGGTCAAGAGGGACCACCACTTCCATCTTGTAGCAAACAGAGTTGGGATGGATTAGAGACAGCAGGGTGACTTGGAGGAAAGGGGACTTTTGTCAGCTGTGAAGAGATTTCTTTGGCCTCAGGCATCCACTGGTGGAATAGAAGGAGGAAGATTCATGATACAAGACAGGTGAAAGAGAGACAAGTTATGTTTCCGAGTATCAAGAAGAAAAGTCTTTAGGCCAGTTAAGTTTAGCAGAGCTTATTTAAACAAAACAAAACAAAACAAAACAAATTTCGTGAATCAGACCACTCCCATAACCAAGCAAGACCTAAGAACTCCAACCAACTATATCATCAGGCAGCATTTATAGAAAAATGGAAGTGAGAAATAGAGAACAACTTAATCAGCACAACCTTGTTAGTCAACTAGACAATTGATTACAGCTTAAGTGGTTGTTTATAGCCTAATTAGCTAGCTGCCAATAGAGTCCTCTGCAAGAAGACACAGCTCAGCAACTGTGATTCAACTCTCTTGGTTTGACCTGTTTGGCCTAGTGAGGAAACTTGGTCCAAATCCATGGCCTCCTACAAAATATTAATTATCTAACCTGGAGCAACGTGAATGTATTAGTACCAAGGACAAGATGAAATGGCACATGTCTTTATAGATACTTTTGTAGCCACGTTGACATTGAAAATCCAACGCAACCTTTTCACTCCATCAGCCTCCAAAGTTTGGGCATTGTCAGAACTCACTTCTCACTGGATCTTACTCATCACTCAGTAAAAAGGAGAAAAGACATCAGGTTGTGGAGATTATGTTTCTTTTCCTATGTCATGATATGACACAAAAGACTAGACAAATTATTATAAAAAATTATAATTCCTACATTTGATCATGGACTAAGATTTCTATCTCATAGCATGAAGTGGTGACTATATTTTTGTTTTGTCAGATATATTAAAATCAACATCAAGAACTCCCTCTCAGAGCCAAAGTGTGAGTAATGGGCAGCAACAGAGGACTTTAATCACAGCAGAAATGTGAATAGCAGTTAAAAGGATCAGAAAGAGAATGACAGCTATGGGAGACTGTTGGTCACAGACTTTTGCAGAATCATGAACACAGACTACTTTCAGAGCACTCAGACCATGGAGGTTTTTATCCAGGGATCAGTTAGACTCTGGGCTACAGTAGATCACAAGAATAAAGGCAAGGAAAGGGATAATGTCCCTGGCCTGATCTAGAAAAGATCTTGACTTGCATGGTATTGTGGTTTATATCTGCATGTCTCCCCAAAGCCTCATGAACTCATAGTTAGACTTTGGGATAAGATTGGGTCATGGGGTATGATGCTCATCAGGATCAGTCTACAGAAAAGTTTATAGCTATGTGTGTCGTTGGGAGTTGAAGTCTGGCTGGAAGACGTGAATCATTGAGGGTGTGGCCTGGAAGGATGTATTCTTCATTCCCCTTCCCTTGATTCTCCTTCTGCTTCGTGCTGTGATGTCATGAGCTTTTTTTCCCCTGCCATGCCCCTCTGCCTTGTGTCTGGGCCTTGGAGCCAGCCAACAATAGACTGAAACATCTACAAACTCTGAGCCAAAGTAGAACCTTCCTCACAGTTGTGGGTGTCGGGTGTCGGACCTTAGTGATGAGAAAGTAACTAAGACATAAGGGTTTCACTAATATTGCAGTGAAGTGGAATTAGCTACCATAGGGTATTTTCTCTTGAGGTAGGTAGGTATATGATAATACTGAGAATAATGAAAACTATATTTCTGGTGGGCCTTCCACACACTAAGCACTGGTCCTGTGCTAAAAGTATGTATTAACTGTTGTTCATGAAGCTTTTCTGAATTGGGTAGACGCCCCGCCAGGTGTATTTACTAAAATGGTGTCTAAAGGGATTAGATCTTTGTAGTATCACCTCTTTGGAAGAGAGCCCAAACATGTGTGCTGAATTCCTCCTTTGTAAAATTCTATTCATTTCATTGATCACAAAAATTCTGTTCCATAGAAGAAAGAATTTACCACCCAAAGTTTGTGCACAATTGTGAGATCTATAAATGGATATTTAATTCAGTATGAGCATGCTAAAGAGTGGAAGCTTACTATAAATATAGGAATCATTTCTTGTATAATAACATTCTATAGTTTTCTATGCTTCAGATACATATCTGAAAGGTAGCCTCATGAACTCTTACATAAGAGTAAGAGTTATGAATCATTTCTTGTATAATAACATTCTATAGTTTTCTACGTTTCAGATATGTATCATGAACAACTTACATAAGTTTTTACTTTTGAATTAGAAGTAGATAATATTGAAAGACATGTGTAGTCTGGTCTTTCACCATTGCTTAGAGATTACCAATGTATTTGGCCCTGCTGCTTGGGAAATGGATATTGAACATTCCACTAATGTCATTCAGATAGAACAAAGAGGCATAACAATCACTGAAATGAAAAAAAAAATTGGTTGTTTTCTCAGGCTTCATATAGTAAAGGTAAAAATGATAGTGCATCATTATTTTAAATACTTTTTATATCTCTGGTATTTTATTTGTTATTAACATTCTATTTTTCCCTTTCCTTAGATATTTGTTTTTATAAACTGCATCAAATTAGGTAGGAATGTTAGTTAAAATTGAATTTGAAAGAAGATTTTTCAATTAATGTTACTTTTCTGTCATTTTTGGTACCTTTTAAGCAAAATTCTTTATTATGACTTTTGCTCTTGATTAACTAGAGCGACTCTTACAGTTTCTATTACTTTTTGACCTCTGTAATAATTTTACTTACTGTCCATTGGCTATGTAAGGTATGATTTTCTGGAAAAGTACAGGGAGTAGTACAAAGAAATTTATGTATTGCCTTTCTGGACTCCAGAGGTGTTGTCTTGGCTGTACGCTGTTTGTGATTAAACCTGTGTTTACCTATTTGAGACGAAAGGTCTTTATTATTGTGAGTCACTCTATTAATTGCCCACTGAAGCAATCCCCTCCTCCTTACACTGACAGTGTGGCTGCGTGGCTTGAATTACTGCTGATGGGATGTGGGTAGAAATAGTGGGGGCCACTTCTGGGCTTTATTCTCTTCCCACAAACTCGCTGTGACCCAACATTTGCACACACAGGCGGGCACGTCCCCAGGGATCCCAAGAAACGACAGGAAAGGAAGCTGTACCCTTGGATGACTATCCTAAGTGGAGCAGTCTGCCTGACTCTCTGGCATGTGGGAAATGTATTTCTCTATAAAATATATATATATAGTTTTTGGTCACTGTATTTTTCAGTCTTCTTGACATAGTTTTAACCTAATTCTATATATTTCCAATTATTTCATATCTGGAAATACTATTTCCAGAATATTACTGTGACTTTTTGAACTTGATTGTTTCCATTATTTTTAGCAGACAAATGAAACATATTGGAGGTGACATTTTTACATTGCAAGAACAGGTAGCCATTTAAATGCATTTCAATAATGTGAACTCGTCACTCCTCAGATACACTCTTTCTCCCTGCTGTGGACTCACTCCTGAGTTGATTACTAGGGGATAAAAATGCCTATGTGGCATCCTTTCTACTTATGTTGGTGGAAAATGACTGTATCGTCATAAGTCTATTTTACATATGTTTTGGGTAACCACTGTACCGAAAACATTATTTGAGCTCATTATACTAGCTGCTGTGTGAGAAGGTGTGGTTAAAAATGAACACTAAAGCACAGTCATTTTCCTCAAAGAGTGCACAGTAGCAAGAAGAAAAATAATATCTAAATGCACTTTGAAATTTCCTTTGACCTCTTTGAACTTTAGTATAACTTAGTAAAGAGATATTATCATATCTTTTTGTAGGTGATGAAATGGAGGTTTAGGAATAATATCCATTGTTATCATCAACTCTCCTCATTGCATACCCACTCCTAGGTCTTTAGATCTCCCTTCGTGGGCCAAACTATGCTGAAGACAGGTCGAGTGTCTAATATGTCCAGGAAGAGGCTTAGATGTTCCCTTGGATCCAAGAGATGCAGGAACACATTATATCCCTTTCCTGACAGAGGCTGAAGAAACAGCAAGATCTGTTTTATAAGGTTTACAGTTTTACAAGACTGCCTCTGCTACAACAAGAGACCCAAACAGCAGCACAATTTCTGTGCCAGGAGGCTGGGTTCATCGTGAGGCCCGAATGAGATCAGAGCACTGGACTGACTTCTGTGTGCTGGGCTGAGGTGCGCAAATGACACCTTCCTGATTCCTTCATGCCAGTGTGGTGTGGGTGGCTTTGGGGTGACTCTCCTGCACCTGAAGTAACAGAAAGCTCACTTCCCTTTTTTACAAGGTTGAGACCTAAGACATGGTCACCGGTGTAGGTGGACACCTGAAGGCCAGACAAGGACAAAGATGTCCACCCAAAAGCCACAGCGGCTCGCCACCCGCCTGGACCCAGTGTCTTTCTCTGTGAACACTTTGGTGCTGTATGAAGCCAAGTTTTTCTCTCATTTCACTAGAACTTAGGTACACACTAAGGTACAAGGAGGAGCCCTTAGGATTGTCTGGGTTGAAATGTTTTTCTTGTGCTAGAACAGACTTATTAGTAAGAACCTCTCATTTATTGTCCAGTTTGGCATACTTGAGGGTGAGAAGGGGAACTATTGATAATTACACCCAGATATCACATGTGAAGGGGGACTATCTGAGGAAAATGGTCACATTCCCCTTATCAAGGGAACTGTGATGAGTCCTAGGAAAATCAAACAAGTTATGTTTCTCCCCATATGAAAATATGGGCTGAAATTACCCTCACCATAAAAAATTGGAGTAACACTTGGAGCAGAATTGTTGTTTGCAGGTTTCTGAAGTGATTTTTCCTTCTCTCCACATTCTGTCCTTTCAAAAATGTAGGTAAGGAGACACATCTCTAGTTCCTGCCGTTTTTTTTCCTGACTCGGCCCGTGCAGAGTGGACTGGTTTATCTCTTGGTGAGATGGAAAGGACCTAACACCATGGGTGCACTTTCATTTCTGGGGGAAAAACAGGTAAGCATCTCTGACAGAGTGGCCTGCTGGACCTCGCAGGGTGACAGTGATCAGTGCTTCTTCTCCTGTTATTTTTCTGTCCCTCTGCAGACAATCACGTGGACAATCTTTGATTCAGTAGAGAGGACACGTGCCGTGCAGTTTGGGGTGGCTGGATTCAGTTTTCGGAAGAGAAATGGGAAGCTTAATTTTAGATGCAGGACCAAGCCATATTTTTCATTTCATCTCTACCAGTAGGAAAGCAGGTATTTTGATTCTTACTTGGCATCCGTGCACATTTATAAATTGGTTTCAAACTCATTGCAAGAAGGGATTTGACAGCAGTGATACATTCGGAATACCTCAGACTATGATCCAAGTGAAAAAATTCTGCTAGAGACTCTTCCTGGAATATGCTGTGTTTCTTAGGATGCAAATATCTCTTATGACATTTAAGATTATTCTTGAAGGTTTGTTTAAGTAGAATTTTAATGTTTGTAAGACACGATCTCTTTGGGGAATGGACCCATTATTTGGGAGGGGATTGATGCCTTACATTTTCTTAAGGTTTCAGTTTATTTTCTGGTTGTGGATATGGGGGAGAATATTTCTCTCAGTTTAAGAAACTCAGTAAAAATCTGGCTCCATTCTTTTAATCCTGCCCAGAAGTCCCTTGTATGAATCTGGGAAGGATAAACTGGACATGCCCAGTGCAGGTCCTGCTCTTTTCCCTCTTGCAAGGCTATCTTTTTTTTTTTTTGTTTTTTCTCCAGTACCGGGAACCGAACTCATGACCTTGCACTTGCCAGGCAGGCGCTTTGCCGCTGAGCTAAATCCCCAGCCCTTGCAAGGCTATCTTTGCAGAGCCATCCTCTGCAGCTTCTCTGTGCGTTAGGTCCTTCAGGTTTCTATGCAGCAATGGTTGTGTCTGGACTGCTAGTTCTTCTCAACACTGGGTCCCCTGAGCGGCCCGTTTATCTCCTCTATGACACTGACCTCTGGTGCAGTCTTCATGAGTTGAAATTGATGTCTTGACTTGCTATCTGTTTTCCTTATGTATGTGTCTTGGGCCGTTTCAAGGTTCTAGTAGAGAAAAGACTTTTGGGTTCTGAGGAAACTAATTTGTGGATATATTTGGGAATTTGCATAAAATGGAAATTATTTTTGTGGCATTTCTTAGCAACAGCTAAGCATCATCAGCCAGATAGCTATGCATCATTATAAAGATCTTTATTAGCCCCTGGAGGGACTATGAAATTGACAGACTATTCTAAGTGTGAAAGGGAATATTAAAATGCAATTAGGAAGTTCAGAGAAAAGGCATTGTTTGTGGTTAACTGTGTACCTTGGCTCTGTTGGTTTGCTTTTCTACCCTTCTTCATGGTGGAATTTAGTAATATGACAAGTTGTGCAGAGAGATTTTAGTATCATGAATATTATCTTGTAGGGAGAATGGTTATGATTTTCTTTGTTGCTTAATTCAAACTCTGTATGTTAAGCACAGGAAATATCCCCAAATATTTGTTCTACAGCACAGTAAGTAGCACAGATTTTAGTGAGGTCACCTAAGGCAACAGAAATTGAAATGGCAAGCATTGATTTAAAAAATCTGAGCTGTCAAGTGCATTCCTAAAAGCCACACTCACATTTTAGTGTTCACAATATGGCAAAGGATAAGACAGTACATTATCAACACAATTACATTTTGTTCCCGAGATGGAGTACTGCAAACATAGTTGCTTGCAAGGATCTAAGAAATACATTTCACCCTTGAGGAATTTCTATTTTTCCTTGCCCCTCTCATTATTGTTTTCTCTGAGGTCTTAAGGAGATCAGCATAGAAGCTTCGGTTAGAATGATGTTTCCCATTTTATCGTACCATTCACTGAAAGTAATACAGTGAACCTAGTGTTCCGACCAGACCAGTGGGGAGTGAATAGATTGGCTCTGGGAAGGGAAGTCAGACAAGGACAGGTGGCACAAATCAACCCAGCAGCTTAGCACCTGTTTTGTTTTATCTTTTTAATCTATTGTTATCTCTTTCTGAAGCATGGCTGAGGTGTTAATTCTCGCTGATCAAGTCCCTTAGGACTGCAGGAACGTAAGCCGGAGAGGCAGTGTGAGGGCATCTGGCCCGCATTTGGGACCTCATCGGACAGTGGCTTCTAGCACCTGGTGCAATCTTGGCAGAGGAGGCAGGGGTGCCCAGAAGAGGTTTTCAGCAACAAAGATCACCTATCTCACACTGAGTGCTTGCAAGATTAAAAACCTGTGTTAAGCATTTTGTGACTTAATTGTATTTAAAATATAAGTAGTTTTCAGCCAAATTTTATGTGTGGTGTTGTGACAGATGTGTCCCTAATGGTATAGTAAACATGTTCCTAAAATGTAAAGGGGATGTGTTAAGCACATATCCTAGCCAGATCCTCGGTTCTCCCCTTGTCCTGGAAAATAGCTATGATAATAGGATATTTAGTTCTGTGGTTACAGAAATGGAGATGCAGATGAATTAAACTACTTAGCTAAGGTCGTGAACTTGTAAGGATTCACTCTTGTGCCCTTTGACAGCAAAGCTATTCCTTTCTTACTATATTCTACTGTATATCAGTGCAGCTCTAGACATCCAGCCATCTCTTAAGTGAGCAGGAGGCTACTTCTTGCAGTCCCTTTAGGGAATGCATTTAACAATAGTTCACATACGCCATTCTTATTGTTTTTACAAATTTTATTTTTATGTTAATTAAAAAATTAATCTCCATCAATGCAACTAGTATTATTTAAAATATATATGGTCTCTTTATATGTAAAAAGTAAGCCTATTCTTTTATGCAGTTATTCCATTTAATTATCACAGTACTCATGTATAAAATGGATGTATTAGCCCCATTTACAGATCAGGAAAATAAAGTGTAATGAGGTTAAAATACATGTCCAAGGACAAATAGCTGGTAAATTAGAATATTGTGCCTGCTTTTTCCCACCATATGCTGTTTTTATGATTTTTTTAAAAAAAACTGTATTGTAATTTCCATTTTTGAAAAGAATGTCGGGGATAACTCAAGTTAATGTAAATATCTTGAATGATAACAACCAGACCAGGCTGATTATCAGCCTATAAAGAGAATTTAAGCTAACAGAACTGATGTTTTTTGGTTGGATAAAATTGTGAGTGTAAATAACATATAATATGGAATGGTATACATTGAGGTGCACTTTGTGTTTTACCCTTAACATTTACCCTTAACATTTATTTAGTCTTATTATTGGTTTGTAAGACAGTTATGAAAGATTTTAGAATGATAACAATATTGCTTAGTTGCAATATTGTCATATTATAAGAAATAAATATTTGACCTTGTCCTCACTTCCTGGCAGAGAGCTCCAACAACCTTTGTAATTTTCTGACTAAGGCACCACAGGCATCTTGTGTTCTTCTATTTGATCTTTGGCTCCTGACTCGGTAGAATGTTCCTAAGTCCCTTGGAATTGCCTAAGTGACCAGAAATGTTTTATACTAATGGGGTGATTTCTGATAGGCTCCTGGGTAGCTTTGGATGGGGGCTGGTCACCAGAAGACCATGCATGAGTGGAAACTTGGAATTTCCAGCTCATTCCTCATCCTCTATAATAATTATACCTGTGTGATGAAAGCTCCACGAGTACCCTGAAGTATGGTAGTTAGGGAACTTCCGGTGGGTGAACACAAACACATCCTGGGAGAGGGTGAGGCACACCCAGCTCCATGGGATTGAAACTACTGTGTATTGGGTCCTTCTACACCTGACCCTATGGACCCCTTTACCTGGCTGATCATCTATATCCTTTATCACATCCTTTCTAATAAACTGGTAAATGTTAAGTGTTTCCTGAGTCCTGTGGGCCATCCATGCAAATGATCAAACCCAAGGAAGGGCATACAAGTATCAAATTGGATAGAAGTGTGGGTAACCTGGTGAGCTACCTACAACTCATATGTGAAGTGGGTGCAGCCTTGGGGGCCTGTGCCTCTATCCCATGATGTCTGTACTAACTCCAGATAGTGTTTGAATGAACTTAGGACACCCACTTGGTATCTGAAGAATGGGTGAATTGGTCGATGTGGGAAAACCCTCCCACATCTGGTATGAGTAGTGTAGTGGAGAAGAAATACTCTGCTTTTTGTTGGCCCTAAAAGATAATCAAAGTAATTGTCAATTTTTTTTTAATATTGGGAGAAAATTATATTATTTTAGATTAAACAATATTAAATATGACATTTTAATACCTTGATTATTTTCAATAAAAAGCTGATTTTTGCATGAAATTTACAGCTTTTTTAGATGAGATTGGGTACGTTCAGGGTGGTAAACCATAGACTCACAGTCCTTTTAGAAGACATTGTCAACAATTCAGTAAGTTTCTTCAGCCATTACAATTTAAGAGTCAAATAGAACAGAGAATTTTTCTCAGATGACACGAATGTAGGAACAAATATGACATTTATCATTTTACCTTTTTGCCAAACATGAGGTAAAGACACTTATCCTAGTAAATTCTTCCTGGAATGGCTGCTTCTTTCTCTCCATTCTTTAAGTGATACTTGAGAGGTAGATGACCATTGTTCTGATTTTCCAATCTATCATAATAATCTTCTGAGGCTTGTTTGATGCAGAAATTAAAATTGTTGTCATCCTTCAGGTGTGGACTCGGCAGAGAGGTAATTTATCTACTATGATGTAGTCTGCCTAGTGAGTGACTTGGATGGACTGAGAAAGTGAACACATTAGTAACATAGAGTTTCAGTTCTGACAGTTTAATAGTTATGCAGAGAGGGGGGCATCTAGTGCTGTAGAGGACATGTTTAAACAAGCTGTGTTTCATGAGGATCCAGATATCCAAGATGTGTGGATTCAGTTTGACTTGACTGCAGCCATTTTGAGTGGTAACCACCATGATTTCCCCTGAGTGACGCTGGTTTGATTTTTCTGCAGTTTCCCAACATACTATAAACAGACAAAACCATTAGAGAGGTGTGTGGAATTTAAGAACTAGACCTTGGTATCAGGCATGTACCTGACCCTTTGATATTAACTTGAAAAAAACCATTTACTTTTGTTGCAAACACTTTATAACCCTTGTCTCCTGTCCCAAATTGGCTGGTGATGGTAGTGAGGGTCCATCTGGGCTTGCTGATCCTTGGACTGTGCTTCCGTAAGTTAACAGCCCCTCCCCATTGTCTTTTGTGGATGTGTTTGCTTCAGTTTCTCCAGACTCCCAGTATCTGAGGGCTTGTCCTCAGACACTGGCACCAGGTTGTTCCGGAACATAAGTACCGTCCTTTGTCTAATTATTTCCTTTTATTTTTGGCACATAGTAGCTCAACAGTTTATGTTGTTTGGAAAACCCCCCAAATAACAAGTGAACTCAGATAAACTCAAAAATAGGAGAGTGAAATAATGGGTAGCACCCAGCGTGCTGTGAACATTTTTGTTGTACCTTTTATTGTCGTGGAGTGCTCTCCAGTCTACAATGGAGATCAAGCTCTTGGAGTCAAAATTTTAATGTCAGACTTTGATGTCTGCTCACATTCTTCTGGTATGGATGGCCGGGAAGAAGGGAAAGGAAAGAGAGGAGAAGAAAGGAAATGAAATATGAAAGCATTTCTCAGATGAGCTGCTCAATTTCCTCGGCACTTTAGAGTGATAAATATTCATAAGTGCATAGGTATTCATGCAGGTACACGCACATGCAAAAGAAGATGCATACAGGCTTAACTAGCAATCACCTTTTACTTTTTAGTTTTTTAGTATATGTTTACTACACATAATAACTATATTTATGTTGGGGAACCGGTAGATGAACATATTGCATCTCAATCATTTTTTATGTTCCCTTTTCTTCTCTGCCATCCAATCCCCCTTCAGCCCCAACCCTTTTATCTAAGGAAAGTGATTTTACCCCCTTTTCTACCTCTCTCCATGACTGACTTATTTTCTTTTAGGGCTCAGTAGTTTCTCATAAGTTAGGGAAATTGTGGGCAGGGATATCTTACAACACAGGGACTTTCGATATTTCTGCTGGGAAAGGGAACACCAAGCTCCTCAGCATCATCTCCTCTCTCTAAAGATAGCTGTTGGACAACAGGACTTACACCTGATGCAATTAGGGCTCGGAAACCTGGAGATATGCAGGAATATTGACTAATGTTAGAAACAAAGATTTGTGAATTCTATTTTGGGCTAGAAGTATAAAGTTTTACCTGTCAACTATTTAAAGTTACATAAGTAACTAGTATTTATTATAGTGTAATCAGATTCACATAAAACAAATATTATCTTGAAAAAATTTCAAATTTATAACTATAGTCTTACAAATTTACAATAAACTTCTCTAGTTTCTCTGTCTCTTTAAATTACTGGAGTGCTTACTCAACAGAGACAAGATGCTTTTCACAGAAGGAAAGGAAAAGAAAAAAAATGTATATGTGAACACAAGATAGCTAAGATAGTTATTCTACTAGTTTCTTTTAGTTCATTGAAGGGAAGAGTTTGTGCTTATATTGCTTGATCAATCTTGCATGCCTACATCTTGTAATCTGAGCAACTGTTTTGAAGATAGCAATACATAATATATTAATCACCATTAATTTCCTATTATCTGGTTTTGAAAGTCTGTATCATTGTTTTTTCTCTTTTAAAAAAGATGCTTTTCATATTTTTCAAGGAAGCAGCATGATGTTTTAAAAATAATACTCGTGGGGTAGTCACTATAGGTAAAAGGAAAATGAATAGGCTGCATGGTGCCCAATTATACTATAATCAATCTGGTGGTCACACAAAGACTGGCCATCCACAGCTTTTGGGGTGAAAAAGTTTGCTTAATGAGCAATTCATTATGTATAGTCCAGCAGTTGTATATTTGGATTATATTTCTAAAGCTAAGCTCATCTTTATATAGGGACAGGATTAGCCTCTGACAAGTTTAATAGACTCTTAAGGCAACCCTTAACTCCCTACCTGTTTGGTGCCCCTCTAAACTTGAGGGTGGGAATGAGGTCTTGTATACTATTGTGTTCTTAGAAGCTAGTGTGGTAAAAAACATAAAAGTTGTGGAAGAATTACTGATTGCATACTGTTTTGGGTTAAAAATTGTTATAGATTAATATCTCTCAATGATCCAAATGGCTGCATAAAACATTACTGTTTTCCATAGTTTAATGTATTCAAATTCATTTCATATCATTCTAGAAGTCTGTTTACTTTTTGATCAATACTAGGATTTTTGGAGTTGGCCTAGTTGATCGCATGCTTGTAAATAACTTTAGATGATGCCTCAACAGGCAAAACTTACTCTTTCTTTGGCTTTGTAACCAGTTATTGTAGAGTTTTGGAGGATAATATAACACAAGTATCCAGAGGGGCCTCCTAACCGCCCAATTCTTAGATCAACAGTAAAAACACATTATTTTTTTATCTGTTACCATTCTGTTGGTGTCTGTGTGAGATAATGACTGTGAACAATGTGTAATGGTGAGGGGACCAGGGGCTCTCAGTCATTTTCAGAGCATAAAAGCTTCCAGCACTTCTGAGAGACGTGGGTCTCCAATTTAATTTCACAGTATTTGGAATCTGTTCACTAATTAGTGTGCAGTTTACTTAAAATTTTTACCATTTTACAGAGGAGTCAAAATTATGACCATCATAATGGGCAATAGAATGCTGTAAATTATTGTCTGTTAGCTGCATACTCGGCCACATTCACAAATATACACTAATTGTTGTGGGAGCTGTACACACTCACCATGGGAATGGAGCTGCAAAGGACAATAAAGGAAGATAAAATATCTTCCAAAGTGTTATGACATTATTTTGTAGAAAGGAGACATTGTAGAAAGAGAAAAAAATGTACATTATGTGTGTGTATATGTGTATTCAACATGAATGCTCTAAGTAACATTAATTCATACCTTAGCATTTGTAAATACTGAAGGTGACATCAGCAAATACAAAACTTTTTTTGGTGCTGGGGATTAAACCCTCATAAACGAGCTCTACCATTGAGTTTGTGTCTCCAAGCTCCAGATGAATAATTTTTGTGGAATTTAATGACTACTGACTTCTGTTTATGTTTATTGTATGCATTTTTCTTTTTACAAACTATGAAGTTGTTGGGATTTTTATTGTTAAAATAGACAAATTATGCTATAGCCATCTCACCTATTTTAAAGCATGTTATTACTTTTTAATATACAAAATTATTGCAGACCATACCAAAATTTTATGATTCTTAATGGTGTTTATTAAAAATATGTCTAAATACAATATTTCTTTGTCCAAATGTGTTAGATTATTGAACATATCTAAACATTAAAGTTAAGGAAATAAAGATCTTTTGGTATATTGTGATTTTATTTCTGAACAAATTGGGTTTAGGTAGAATAATGTATGTGTGTGTGTGTGTGTGTGTGTGTAGGAATGACTATGAATATAGCCTGGACATGTCTATGTTCAATTCTGAAATAAAATAGAAACTCTTATGTTAAGAATGGTTTCTTAAATACTTGTGTTGCAATTATCTAGGCACTTGCCTTATTTTTTTTTTTTTGCCTTAAATTTTAACTTGAATTTCATGATTGAAATGAGGTATATAGTCAGTTAAAAAACTGACAAAACTTATAAGAAAATTTGTAGGAAGTCAATACTCAGGATTTAGAACTGGTTTATTTTTCTTTAAAAATTCATTTTTATTATTTGAAATATTATTAGAAATAGGATGTGTGCTGTAAAAAATGAAAGACTTCAAGAGTAAAAAGTGAGAGCTTAAACCATCTGAACACTTCTACCCTAAGACAACCACACTTTCCAGAGGAAAATGCATTTTTTCCAGGCATCTTTCAAAAATTTTTTTACATAAGATTGTTTTTTATTATAATTATTATTTCATGATTTTTTCTATAAATAGAGAGTATGGTATCTTTTCATAGGATTGCATCATTTCAAAGCAATATCTATTTAGAAAAAAATTCAATTCTTGAATCTGAACTTTTGGAATCTATTGGCTGTAAAGACAGAAAACTCAATTTATGTTGCTTAAAAAGGGATTTTAAACTGGGTATGGTGGCATATATTTATAATCCTAGCATTCAGGAAGCTGAGACAGGAGGATTGCCACGTGTTTGAGGCCACAGTGAGTTCAAGGTCAGCCTAAACTACACAGAGACACCCTGTCTTAAAACAAAAAACAAAACCAAAAAAAGGATGTTTATGACTCAGAAGACTGAAAAGTCTGTCTAAGTGAGTCTGCAGATGTGTCTTAATTGCAGAAATTGATGTGTTGTCCTTCTCTTTCCCGCCCTTCAGCACCACATACTCACTGCTCATCACATTGCCTGACAGTGGCAGGAGGACCGCAAGTATGGCTTGTCAAAGCTTTCTCCTGTCTTTCCTCACCGTGTCCTCAAGTGGCTTCTCTTCTCTTGATGTGTCTGTGTCCTGGCATCCTCTTTTACAAGGATGCTTATCATACTGGATTAGAGCCTACCTTAACAACACTTTTCACCTCAATTACTTTAAAGGCCAGTCTCCACGTCAGAAATGCTGGGAACTAGGACTTCAACATACAGACTTGGAGGGGATAGAGGTGCTGATACTATCCCTACACAGCCAATATCACAAGGGGTCCTTGCTCTCTCCTGATGCAGTGGACCCTTAAAATAGGGTTAATAGATCCCAAAGTGAAAGCAGCTGCTATCATCAGCGCTAGAATACACGGCTTCTTGCCAGCCCAAGTCACAAATATCCACTCATTTAGAAATACAGGTGAGCGGTACAATATCAGTAGCAGTTATTTTTTGCGACATATTAATGGTGAATAATTAAAAAATAAAGACAGAAATAGATTCTTGAGTTAAACTTTATATTTCCACTTCAAAGGAGAGAAAAACATTGTCCTTGAAAGAACAAAGTGGCTTCACCAAAAACACTTTTTAATAAAGAAAATCTGAGAATGTTCAGTTCTCTGATCTATTTTAAACTTAAAGGGCAATGGAACATTTTAGAATACACACAAAACAATTAGTATAGGATATGGCTTTATTTTTTAAGCTGTAATACAAATGATTTTTTTTCCATAAACGTATCTTTTCCAATCCTTCACTTATAAAACAAACAAAATAAATAAAACTGCTCAATATTCAATGAAGAGTACTCAATGGAACAAAAGATTTATATGTGTTAAACTTAGGGAAGACCCGGTTATTGTAATATGCAAAGATCATGAGCATTCAGTTCCACATTTATAAAACTTGTGACCAAATTAATCAGGATATCAGGAGCCTATGTCCACACCCCCAGTCCCTGAGAACTGTAGTTGTAAGTGGCAGTACTCACAACAGAAAGACTTTTTTTGGCTTCACTTGGTAGGGTAAGGCATCAAGAGCAGCCTATGGGAAGTGTAAGAAACAGCTAATTTCCTGTGTGTGTCTTTCAGACTCTCTGGCAGGGGAAGCTGGAAGGAGGAGAAATTAAACGGAGAGGGTCACACTGCCCCAAGTCAATCAGCACTGCCGGGGAAACACGATACATGGCTGGCATAAACCTCTGCTTTTGTGATGAGCTTTAAGCTCCACATAAACCTCGTGGACTGAGTGTGAGGAAGGGGTGAATTAATTCTATTGTCAGAACAAAGGCAAATAGAACTTGGGGAAGCAAACAAGTGATGTTCATTGTACTCAGCAAAATGAAGTTATTGAAGAACAAAGCATACTCAGGGAAATTATTACATTTCAGTGTTAAACAAGTAATCATATAAGTATACAAACAGGAAGAAATTTACCTGTTAAAGAAAAAGCGTAGCTTAATTTCAACTACTTTATAAGCAAGGGAGCAAGAAAACAATATCTGTAGAGTGTGGAGGGAGAGAAGATTTCACTTCCAGAGTCTACATCCAGCCAAGTTGTCATTAAAATGTCAAGGTAACAGAGAGATATTTTCAGATATGCAAAGATTCTTCAACTATGTGCATTACATAAAAAATGGACTTGAATGCATAATCTGGTCAGACATAGGAGTGGAACAGTGGGAAGAAAACTACTCATTAAGTACTAATGGTTTAAACATAATTACTGCAGTTTTAAATTTTAAAATATAGCTACAAAACTAACTTTTATGATTATAATTCATGAGAAGAACTATATCATGAAAATAATATAGATTAATAATTTAGCTATAACACAATGGGGAAAACACACCAGGATATTTCACCAAAAACTGGGAGAGAAAAGGTGGTAAAATTATACAGATTTTTGCATTATTCATAGATAACAGTGAATAATATAGTATCTAAATATGTGAATAAAAGCATAGGAAATAAAAAACTAAATGAAATATAACACCCTCTAGTGAGTAATACTTCCTCCAGCTGTGAAAGATGGAGAAGGCCAAAATCTAATACAGATGTAACATCTATAATGATATAATTTAATATGATTGTTAGAATGTTTATAAAAATTACACATCATAGAGGACTTACTTTTTCAAGTCCCTATGAATCTGCAAAGAAAATGTCAATAAATTCTAGAGAGTAGAAAAGCATAATCTTTTAATGTAATTTAGTAACACCACACTCACCTAGCAAAAGAAAACCAAATGTAGTACATTTGACCAACTAGCGAATCAAATAGACAATAAAAACTGAAATTACAAAATAATTTTAAAATAATATGAAGGACACTATGTATAAATGCTTTTTAAAATATAATGAAAACAATAGAAGATTAATGTAGGATACTGAAAAAAATATGTTCACTTAAAAGCAAATGAAAAACACTAATGATAAGTAGAAACAGATAAAGATATAACCAGGAAATTTATACATACAATAATTGTAAAACAAACTTATTCAAATAGGCACCGTTTCACTTAGCCTTATTAGGAGGACTGGGCAGGAAGAGATGAAGGCAAACATACATACTCTTGAGGGTAGGAACAGGAATATCAAGCAAAATAGAAATGATTACTGCAGATGTAAGAATATAGATTTTTAAATTTTTGCTAATTGATAAGAAAAACTCTTTGAAATAAATTATTTCCTGGGAAATATGTTATCCAAACTAATTCCCACAAGGAGATAAATATCTAAACAATCAACAAACATTCAGGAAATTAAAAAAATTTTAAGAACCACTACATTCATTTCCATCTACCTTCTTCTTTTGGTACCAGGAGTTGAACTCAGTACCTTGTGCTTGCCAGACAAGTGCTGTGCCACTAAGCTATATCCCTTTGCGTGTCTACAGTGCTCTGGCAGCAATATTAACTATCTGTAAAATGAAAAAAATTGTTTAGTGGACCTGAGGTTTTGCACATTCTGTCCATTCTATAGGATATATTTTATCCAGTCTATATATTTTAATTGGGTTAAGAAATGTGCTATTATCAATTGCCTCTTATCTTTATGGACTCCAATGGCTGGTTTGCAAAGTGCCCTAATTAATTACAAGTCCCAGAATCACCTTATTGAAGGGAATGTTGTTGTTCTACTTCCTCAATTTCTAAATTAGGAAGCACACACATAGAGGTGACATGATCTTTTTTGTCATGGTCGTCAAGCAAGCTAGCGGTACAGCACCGATTTAGATAATGTAGGTGAACGTTCCTTTGTGTTAGATGAAAGGAAAGCTGCTGTCACATATAATTCACAGAGACTTTTGTTAGCACTTTAGCTCTGGTTAACAAATGAAGGGCATTCAAGAACTTATTGCCTGTCTTTACAGCAGGGTAAGGAAGAAAATTTGTAAATGTACATTACAAACTTACTGAGTTGGTAAAAATATGTTCTGAGAAGGTTACCTTCAAAGTAGCAGATGTCCAAAAACTTGAAAAATTTAAGTAGGATGTTCACAAAGTTTTAGCAGAGTCTCCCAAGATTACCAAGGGCCTCCTCATTTATAAAATGGACTCATCAGTACACAGCCTGGGTAGTTAAGAATGTCACAGCCTGACATTAGTGCACCTTCAAAGCTGCAAGAAAAGGCAAGCTGAGAAGCACCAGCTGTATTTCCCAATGATGGAACTTCTCAGGATGTCTCAGAGGTCTGTGGAAGTTATCTATATCCATCAGAGGCATGTTGGTGAGGTGGGTTTATCTTGATATTCTCTAAGAACAAATCCTCCAGGACTGAACACTCTGTGTATGAGGACTTATCAGTGGAGGCCAACCTATGACACACATCTTGAAAGACAAAAGATGTGAATGTATGAGTTGTTTTTTCTAACCTAGAATCTCAGTATTCCAGTTTACTTGCATTATTGGCACTTTGTGATAAATAAGTGGGTTTGGGGTTACAGTTTGGGCATTCGTCTCTAAAAGATTCCCCATTGCTAATAGGTTTATCTTCACTTTCTCTTCTGACAACAGCTGTATTTTCAGCTGGGTCACCCACCTTGTCAAGGGCAGTCTTTGTTCGCACAGGTAAATCGGTAAATCATCCACATAACCAGAAGAACATTCACAATATCTTTAAGATCCACTAGGGTAGGGATTTTTGTTTGTCTTTCTCTGTGTTATATCCTTGTGCCCACAGAAGTATCTATAATAAAATGCAGACTCAAACATATTCATTAAATGAAAAAAAACCACCATTTGTTTCTCTAAGATCACTCTTCTCTTGCAGTATTTGCTTCACTTAGATTCTTGCCATCTTTTCCTCCAGGTTATGGGTGGCTTTCAATCCAGTTTCCTTGACTATAGTTTGAACCCTAGCTCTCCCACGTCTTTCAAAGTAGAGGCAGATCTAAAATGCACTTTTGCCTTGGTACTCTCAAAAGCACTTTGAAAGGTCATTGAAATTGCTGGATCAAGGTCAAGGTTTCTAAGATGGTGCTTGAGGTCCTCCATGATCCAGCCTTCAGCCATATTCTTCCTCACCCTTTATGTTCTAATAACTACACTTTGCTGTCTCGCTGTCTGTGTACACTAGAGATTGCTTCCCATTCCTTATTTCCTCTATCCAAGCTTTACACCTGCTTCGAATGTCCTCACAGCATGTGTCTTTCAGATTCAGAGCAGGAGTACTCTCTTGTCAAACACTGCAGACCTGTCTCTCTCTTTACACTCCGTTAGGGTGACCTGCCCAATTCAGTGCCACATCCCTTATGAAGAATTTTACCACAGAACGTTCCACATGGCACTGTGGTGATCTTTCTCATCCCTCAACAGGTAAGTTTCTGTGAGGCAGTGCTGATTTCATGCCCACTTTTGAGATTTCAAATACCTTGCACAATAAATGGGAGTTAGCTGGATCCATAAATGTATTGATTTTATTTGTAGATTAAAAGGAAGAAAAAAATTCTCATGCCTTTGCATGAATGTGTGGGTGTGCTCAAATGGAAAACATATAAATTTTATCCACTTTGTTGTGTAAGAAGGATTTTGACCTACTAACTTTATTTTCCCTAATTAAAAAACAAAATTTAAAGAAAACAGTTCTATTCCTACTCCCCAACAAATAAACAAAGAAAAGAAGGAAAAGAAAAATTGGTTACAGACTTGGAGGAAAAATTGAAAGCAACTTTGTAGAGAAAATTATCTTGGGAGATGGCAGGTGTTCTTGTCTGATCTGAATGTCCAAAAAGTGCTCACACATCTTTGGAGCACAAAGTCAGTTTGTTTCATAATTATGTAAATGCTCATGGTGTCTGAACTGGTCTTGTGAATTTCCTGTAGAGATCTCATTATTCTGAACCAGGAGTAATGTCTGGTAGGAATAACCTGAAGATTTGCTCTCAGTATTTCTGACCTCTTTTGATTCCTGTCTTGGTTTGTGTGGAACATAACATAGTAAGAGTCTAATGTCTTTGCTACCTGATGATATCTTGAATTTGTATGGTCAGTTTGGTAGCTAGTGGGTATTTCTGTTTACCTACCTAATATGTATTCTCTCCTTCTTTATTAGTAGAACTGTGTAATTTTATACATGTCCTCACAGAGTGGTGGAGATGTAAACTAAGTGTGGCTCATGAAATAAATGCTGAGCTTGTTTGGATGAGACTTCGAGGAAGGTTTTTTCAAAGGGGTATACTTGGATACTTTGTTCATTTACCTTTCACTCTTCATTTGCCTTTCTTTCTGCCTGGAAGTGGAACATGCTGGAATCATGTTGTAACAGTGTCATGGTGCTAAAGGTTCAGAGAACTTGGGTCTCAAGGTCAAAACCTTGAGCCACAGTAGTATCGGTATTTCTCATTCTGTAGAAAAAGGTTATAGCTCTGACGCTACTATTCATTAAGAAGGGCCTCTTAGTAACTGATGGGGTCTTTCAATGTTATTAAAGAGCAACTGACATTTAAGTCTCGGACAGCATTTAAACAAACCTTTTGCTCTGGAAAGTGAAGCCAAGAGACATCATATGGATGGGTCAGGCCTGCAACAACCAAAATAAAGCTGCTTTCCCTAATAAAAAAATAACATACCAGGAGTTTGAAAACAAGAATAGGATGTGTAGGAAGACAGGAATGAGAAAAAAGAGGAGACATAGGAAGAGGCTGCTGGAAGACAAGGGTGGTAAGGTTGCATGTGGGGTAGCTAGACCAGGAGGGCAAAGGCAGGAAAAGAGAAAGGGCTACAGAGAGAAAGGAGGAGGGGCTTAGGAAACAGAGGTGAGTTACATTGCTCCTTTTTCTAGATTTTAAGTTCTGTTCTTTTAGCTATTCAGGTAATTTTAGTAAAATTATCTGTTCTCTTGAGGGTAACAAAAGCGAAGGTAAATACCAGCCCCTGGCTAAGATATGCTGGAGAACAGGTGCCAAGTTCCATAGGAGAGAAATAATTACTAGAGCGTAATCCAGGGTTTAGAAAAGCAGGAAATCAAAACTTGGGACCCACATTTCCTGCTTAAAATTTTTTATGTTCTGATCAATTTTGAATGCTTGTGTCTGGTAATCTGTTCATCTGATTTGAAGGTAACACTGAACAATGGAATTATCATGGTGAACTCCTACCATATTGTCTAGTGAAAGTCTGTATTATCTCTAATGTTTTATCTAATAATTATTCTCTTATTCTCTTTAACGGTTTGAACAATCTTCCATTCTTACATCTGGTAATCAGAGCAACATAGTTGAGGATAGCTATATGTAATATAACAACCACTGTTAATTCATATTATTTTGTCTTGAAATCCTGTATCACTTTAAATGTTCTTGCTTTGATTTGTTTATGTTTGTGATGCTGGTATGCTACTATTGTTCTATTTTTTGTTTGTGTCTCATTTACTACTCTCTTTAACATTAAAAAAAAGCAAATGGCAAATAAATATATGTTCAACATCATTGGTCATTCGAAAAATGCAGATTAAAACAACCCTGGGATTCCATCTCACCCCAGAAAGAAGGGCTATTATCAATAAATCAACCAATAACAAATGCTGGTGAATCTGTGGGGAAAAATAAACACTTCTCCACTGTTGGTTGGAGTATAGATTGCTATAACCACTGTGGAGATTCCTCACAAAAGTAGGATTAGAGGTCTCACTTAACACAGCTATTGTCTTTCTGGGTATTTTTGCAGAAGAAATGAAAACATCATACTACAGCAATGTATGTGCATCAATGTTTATAGCAGCACAATTTGTTATAGCTAAATATTGGAAACAATCCAAATGCCCATCATCAGAGGAATGGGTAAAAAAGATGTGGTATTTTAATACAATGGAGTATTATTCAGCTATAAAGAAAGATAAACTTGAGGTTTTTATAGGCAAATGGATGCAACTAGAGACCATACTCATAAGTAAAATATATCAGAACTGCATGTGTAAACATAGTATTGTCTTTCTAGTGTAAGAAACTAAAAGAGTAAATAAAATCCTATAGGCACAATAGATATTGTGAAATGGAAAGAAGTTGCTTAAAAGGAAAGAACAACTTGGATAAGGGAAAGAAGAAAAGAAAGAAAGAAGGAAGGGAAGAAATATATACATAAGATAGCTAAGATAATTGTCTGTTGGTTTACTGAGAGGAACAGTTAATGCTTAATTTTTTTTGATCAATTTTGCATGCCTGTATCTGGTAATCTGAACATCTACTTTGAAGATAACAATATGCAATATAAAAACAATTGTTGACTTCCTACCATCTTGTTTTGAAATTCTGTGTGATTTTTAATGTTTTAAACATTTCTAATTCTCTTTTTTATTTTTAATTTTATTTTAAAGGGAATTAAAAAAAGAACAATAGCAAAATGCCAAGAACATAGACAAAAACAAAACAAAACAAAACAAAAACAATAATGGTGCAGGGTTTCAGAACAAAATGATAGGGATGAACAGTGGTTGTTATATTACATATTTTTATCTTCATTGAAATTGGGCAGATTACCAGATGTAAGAATGCAAGATAAATCAAACTACTAAAGAAAATAGAAATAAAAATAAAAATTATAAATGATACAGAGTTTCACCAAATAAGATGATGATAGGAATTCAACCATGGTTGTTATGTTGCATATTGTTGTCTTCAAATTAGTTGTTCAGATTACCAGACATAAGCATGCAAAATTGGTCAATAAATAAATAAAGCATTAGCTGTTCCTTTCAATAAACCATTAGACATCAGCAGTACAGTTATCCCAGCCATCCTTCTACATGCATATATATATTTTTTCCCTTCCTCCTTTCTTTCCTTTTACTCCTTTCCTTAATCCCAGTTGTTTCCTCTTTTGAGCAATTTCTTCCCCTTTCCCAGCATCTATTGTACATTTCGGGTTCCACTTACTCTTTCATGTTCTTACACTCGGGAGACAATATGATGTCTGCACATGTGGGTCCCATTTATTTCACTTACGAATATGGTCTCTATTTGCATCCATTTACCTATAAAAGCCTCACGTTTATCTTTTTTATAGTTGAGTAATACTCCATTGTATAAAAATACCACATCTTTTTTTATCTGTTCCTCAGTTGATGGGAATTTGGATTGTTTCTAAGATTTAGCTATGACAAATTCTCTTTAAAATAAAAAAATAAACAAAATCATTTTTGACGTACCAAAAAAAAAAAAAAAAAGGAACAAAAACGGTTTTGTTGAGATGTTAAAAGATGAAGTCGTAACTTGACTCTATCATGTTCGAGTATCTGAGAGCAAGCAGGTGGTTAATACTTTGATTTTATTGGAAAAAGTAGCATTTTTTCTTTAGAGTTCTTCTCAGTTGTACTAAATCTGAGTCATCTCAGATGCTCCCACTGAGGCATGTGAGTGGGAGAGGACTTTGCCATGGCAAAACATTTTCTTATGACTTTTATAGAATGTTTTGAAAGTTGTCCTACAAGGCAAAGTATACATATATGTGTATATGTGCGTGCGTGTGTGTGTGTATTTGTGTGTGTGTGTGTGTGTGTGTGTATAGATGGATAGCTGGGATAATTGTACTGCTCATGTCTGATGGTTTATTGAAAGGAACAGTTAATGCTAAAAGCTTTTTATATTTTGATCAATTTTGTATGCTTATGTCTGGTAATGTGAGCTAATGATTTGAATACAACAATATGCAATAGAACAACCATTGGTGAATTCCTATCATCTTGTCTACTAAAACTATGTATTATTTCTAATGTTTTATCAAATAATAATTTTTTTATTCTCTTGAATGGTTTGAACAATCTTCCATTCTTACATCTGGTACTCTGAGCAATGAAGTTGAAGATAACAATATGTGATATAACAACCACTGTTAATTCCCATCATTTTGTTTTGAAACCCTGTATCATTTTTAATGTTCTTGCTTTGTTTTGTTTGTGTCTGTGGTGCTGGTATGTTGCTATTATTCTTTTTTTTTAAAGCACTCTCTTTAAAATAAAAAAATAAAAAAAGTTGTCTTATGTTATTGTAGTTAACACAGAGGGCCATGATTTGTAGGAAAGCCAATCCATTATTGTTCCCACCAGAGACCTGCTGACATTATAGAAAATAGGAGTAACACCACTTTGGGTTATGTTCACTCATTTATGTTGGCCTGCAATTGTAAGGTCAAGAAGACCTACAAATTGCATTTAAAGGAAAAGTGTGACATTTACCTTACTGTATTTGGATGTATTTGAACTCCTTCTTTTTCTCCAGAGAGGAGTCCTCAACTGGTTAATCAAGAGTCAGCTTGGCAGCATAACCATTACTCTTATCATATCTTGCCTTCATTCTACTTTGCAATTTTTTGCATATTATTCATTTAATAAAGAACAGAATAATTTGGTTCTTTATTGTTTATTTTTTCCAATTCCCTAATATTTGTGCTTGTTTCAAAGTCCAAGGAGATAGAATGTGCTGTTAAGAATTTCAAGGATAGGCATCAAATACAGAAAATTTGGGTTTACAACTGAAGGGAGAGAGCAGAATTCACAGACTTGGTGGAATTTACAGGGCTTCCATTGGATTTGTGGCTTCAGATTCAAACCACCTGAGTTGTGATCCAAAGGCCATGATAGTGCTGTGCGTGATTTCTCCTCCTGCTGCCCCAGTGCTCCTATTCATCCTCTCCTCAGGTGAATAGACCATGGCAGGTAGAATTGGCCACTGCAGATGCAACTTTCTGAAACTTATTGCGGGACATCACTGCCACAGAAAAACACCTCTGCTTTGGCTTTCCATATTTTATGAGACCAGTTGCATTGAAAGAATCTGAAGTGCCTCCATTTATGTAGCTATGTGTGACAATTGCCAATGGGTAAGATGTAAAAAATCTCCTTTCAGAGATTGAGAAGTTTAATAGTGCATGATTTAGTGTGAAATCACTCTGACTGTTTCTGAACCAGTGAAAATCTCCTGTTCTGAATCGCTCTCCCTGGGTTGTTTACAATAGTGCAGAACTGGGGTGGAAGATAGGAATGGCATTTATTGGATTCCTGTGAACACTCAGTAGTCAACATTGTTGCTATTTTTAGTTATTGCATAGGTAAAATATCTGGTGGTCATTACTGTAACAAAATGTTCGAATACAACCTCAGGAACAGGACACTTTGATCTTGTTGTAGCAGAAAACACCTCTCATGCCCCTCCCAGTCAGTATACTTGTTCGTTAGTTGCCCAGGTACCAGTTCCTGTTCCAGATCCGGTTGCTCCAGTCTTTTAGAGACAGCTGGTCACTGTGATGCACATTGTATAAACCAGTCCCCAACTGACAAGCCATTCTGCCTCTGTACTTCCTAATATAAGGCCTAGACCACCAGAGATCAGGGCTTGATATTCTCGGAATGATCCTGATCAGTGCCCATCGACATAAATAAATCTGCCTCCAAATCCTGGGTGTTGTTCTGGTATTTCTGCTTGCTGCTGCAATATGTTTCCTGTTGGCATGTTAGAAGAGGTATGTTAACCCACTGTTGTTTAACTATCTGTGTTAAAATCACCATGCTATGTGGCAAATACCTATTATGGTTTAGATCTGTAATGTCCCCCAAACCCCATGTGTTTGGAAGGGGCTGGGTTTGGCAGTGCAATAGCTGACTTCCCAATAGGAGGTGGGCCGGGTGGAGGCAGTCACTGGGGGCTAGAAGAGGAAGGGTGTGTCTCCTTCCCTCGCTCCTGTCTCTTTCTCTCTGCTTCCTGACAGCCATATTGTGAGCAGTTTTCCTCGGCCAGACCCTTCCACCAGGCCATTTCCACCTCAGAGCTGGCTGATCAAGGACTGAACATGAACCAAAAGAAACCCCCTCTCCTTTACATTGTGGGTCTCAGCTATTGTGTTCTAGTGATGAGAACGTGACCAAGACAATGTCACATTAATTCAGGGGCCAACTGTAGTTTGATAAATTTCATGTTAAATTCCCTCGTTAAAAAGTTGAAAAATAACTTTCAAACTTTATCTCCTAGACATAGCTGGTATGTCAGCCGGACTGGACCATCATCTGCCCTTTCCTGCCCTGTGTCTTAATTTATTTTTTCTTTCCTTGCTGAGCTCCACCCCCATTTCCCTAACTCCTCTGATTGAAGTCCTACTGAAAGCTGAGGGTGGTGTTTCCACTTCTCCCTTGTCCCTGAGCCTCTTTTGTCTTATTATTGACTCTCTTGCTTTTCATAAAGCTGTAAGCTTCTGCAAGAGATAAAGTGAGTTATAGCATCCCACTGAATACAGTGCCTTGTCGAAAGTGAAAAATCAAGTGATGTTGGGTTTCTTAATTCAAATTTATCATCAATATCACTAACATTAATTAGTAAGGATTTGTAAAAATTTTATTTTTACAGTGAAGAATTGCTGTATTATTCTCCACAAGGAAGAACCTACTAGGTAGACTCTGTGGAATTCAAAACTTTTGATCTTTTATAAATGTAGTTCTGGTTCTTTTCAAAATAATGCATTTTAAACTGTACTTATAGGTAGGAATCCTTAAGTATATTATTTATTAAAGGTAATAGCTTCATAAGATATAAAGTGCTCAATTAAAAGTGAGTTTCACCGTGGAAATGTTACTCAGCCATTAACAACATAGATAATATAATTTAGACTTAATGATTATTTTTAAATAATTGATTACTATATCAAGGAAAGTTCCATTAGAGTAAAGTTGTTAATAAAATGATTTGATCTCCATTTCCCTTCAGGAAGAAATTGATGTATTAAAGCTTAGGCTTTTCCTGTCATTTTGGTAAACTTTTGATCAATTTTTATAAAGTGCTGCTTCAAATATATTCCCCAGGTAGTAGATTCACTTTAATGGATTTCTAGACAGATTGGGATCAATGCAGAGCTGGCTTTGTGTTGTTTTCTTTTTCAGCTAAAAGTCCTGGTTTGTTTTATTGCAGAATTTCATGCACATAATGTCACTCAAATATCTCTCAGTGGAAATAGCTAACTTTAATAAGTGTCTAATGAAGTTAGATATTACAGTTCCAGAAATCTCTTTATTGTTCTTATTCTTGGCAGTTCTGAATGTTATGAGCACATATTACATATATATTTTGGGGGGGGGTGACTGGGACTTGAACTCATGACCTTATGCTTGTCAGGCAGGCACTGAGCTATATCCCCAGCCCAGAGCACATATTTTACTCACAACGTTATAGTTAGAAAAAAATTGTTCTTCAGTTTAATTTTCTGCTCAATCTTGGAAATCTTTTTACTACTTCTGATAGATTGCTCTCAATGTTTTGTTTAAGCTTTTGTAATAATAAAGATTTGCTTATGTCCTGTGGTGGTCCCTTCTTCTGAAAATTTTATGTACTTAAATACTTTTCTTATTGGAAATAATGCTGTATAAACTCTGGTCTCTTTCTTAGCTGTCCTTCAAATATTTGAGGGCAATGTTTTTGCCTTCTCATGTCCAATCCTTAATCATCCTTACCTCATTGTATGATCCTCCGAGCTAAATATAATACTCCAGATGTCATCAATTGAATAGAAGGACATGAGCTGTTGGTGTATAGTATTTGGTCAATATCAGTGTTGAAGTATCAAACAATGGTGTCTATGAACATACCTTTTCCTAACTATGTTGCACACCTTGTTGAATTTGAGGTCAACTAAATTTCATAGAGAAATTTCCTTTCTACATTACTAGTTTCCATATTATAGATTACTGGAACAAGAATCAAACAATTGACAAAAATTTTTAAATTTATTTGAATTTTGATGGTGTTATATTCCTTCAAATTTGTCATCTGCGAATTTCACACACGCGTCTTCTACACACCTGACACTGTTGATAAAATATCTGAGCATTAGCCATGTAGCTTGGAATTTATTTAAATTTTCTTGTTCTCTTTGGTCACCTCTTTGCAGCTTCCTTCCCTGGGGATTATGTGCACACTCCGTGGAAACAGAAAGGGGAGTGGTGAAGAGCACAGGCTCCGAGTATCTGCCTGGGCTTGAAATCTGGTTCTACACACAGTAAGCTTGTGAGTTTTGTCCAGCTATGTAACCTCTCTATGACTTTGTTTATTCATCTGGAAAGTGGAAAAAATAGTCGTACCTCACCAAGAACATGCTTAGAAAGATCAAGTGAGGTAATACATGTAGAACCCTTATAGTAATTTGTGGTGCTCCGTATGTTTGCTCTTATTAGTTCTTTTTAATGTTAGGTGATATGAAATGAATGGAATTATTGCATTTTTTCTGGCCTCTCTTATCCCATCTTCCTTGCTATGATTTGTATCTAGAAGTCCCCCAAGAGCCTCATGTATTCACAGGCAGGAGTTTTGGAAGGAGAGTGTGCCATGTGGGTGCTGCACCCAAAGGCGATTCTAGAAGGTGGGGCCAGGTGAGAAGCTGTGTGTCACGGGGGGTGTGGCCTCATAGGGTGTACCTCCTCTTTCCACCCTTCTCTTTTTGTTTCTGGTGCTCCTTACATGAGCATCTTTTCCACTGCCGTGTGTCCTGCCTTGGAGCCAGTTGACTATGAACTGAAAATGTGAACCCAAATAAACTTCTCTTCCTTTAAACTGCAGGTGGTGAGTACTATGCCTCAGTGGCAAAAAGCGACTAAGTCATTCCCCAACCAGTGCACATCTATTTTAACCTCTTTTTTTTGTTTAAAAAATCAGATTTCAGCCAGGTGTGGAGATGCACACCTGTAATCCCAGCACGCGGGGAGCTTGAGGCAGGAAGATGATGAGTTTAAACTCAGCCTGGGTAACTTAGCAATTTTGTGAGACCCCCTTCTCCAAACAAAAATGAAAAGAGCTGAAATGTCATTCAGTGTGAAGGTGCCAGTATAAAAATTAGATTAAAAGATTCACTTGTGCCCAAGTTCCAGGGAACATCAGTAGTTTTGAAAGAATGTATGATGGAATTGACTGTATTCTGTTTCTTATGTTCTGCAAAGGCCTTTTGTCTGATAAAAAGCTCCTCTGAACTTTTTGGTCAGGGCATGCATGAGGATTTTTTGTCTTCCATCCTGGCAAATAGAACTTTGCTCCCATCATTAAAAAAAAATATTAGCATCCTTGCTGGGTATGGTGGTGCACACTTTTAATCCTAGCACTTGAGAGGCTGAGGCAGGAAGATCACTGTGAGTTTTAGGCCAGCTGGGCTACATAGTGAACTCAAGGCTGACCTGGACCACACAGTGAGACCCTGACTCAAAAAAACCTAGTATCATGACCACATCATAAACATTCATCGAGAACTTTTTATGTTCCTGGCACAGATATAGTGTTTTACAAAAGCTGTAACTAATTCAGTCTTTGCAATAAAGATATAAAGAAAGCACTAAATAGTTCATTTCCCCTCTTACAGTCACACAGAGAAGTTAAGTAAACATCAGGTTACTCAGAGTCTAGCCTCTAGCTCTCAGTATGTCGCATTAATTTTCCTAGGACACCACATTGCTTAAAATCAGACCATGTTTTAAATAAATACCTCCTCTTTCTTGTTTTCTTTGTCCCTTGCCTTATGAAAATGTTACCTGCGGTGGTCAAATATTTTATTGAGCAAATTCTTTGTTTTGAGAGATATTTGTATAAAGAATATGTTTTTGAGTTTTGTCTAAGAAATAAGCCATAACAAAATAACTTGCAAAAGGTTTGTATTAGTAAAAGCAGCAGTTTTTGATATATGCTGTATTTGTTTTTCAAGAGATCTGTGAATCTGCATTAATCTACTATTGTAAAACAATAGGGTAAATGCTAGGTCTGAGCTCATCTGACTCTGTCCTGTCTTGATTACAAGGTAATTCATTAAAACATTCAATTTAGGACCACCTCACAGTGTACCACGTGAGGGTTGCGATTCCTTTGGTGACTGGATCCAAGCCTTGGACATCTAGTACCGTATACATGGTCTCAGTGTTCATCTAGCGACAGCCTGGGACCTGCCCTGGTGGATTTGTGGAAGCTCAGGACAATAAGATCCAGTGTCTGGGCTCAAGGAGATGTAGACAGCAGCACGATGATTGCCAGCAGGCTGCTGGGATTGGCATGGACACAAAAGGCTTTGGAGCGGCGATGACACTAAAGTCCAGTCTGACGGAATAAGAAGACTCCGATGTGGGTAAATTGGGAATTGCAAGTGTGTACCAGAAAAGTTAGCAGGAGCAGAAGTATAGTAATACAGAACCTAGGGACATGGGAATGTAGGATTCAGTTAAGATATAGTATTTCGAGACAGTAATAGATAATGAGATCAGAATAATAGAGGGATACATATCATGGTTAACTCGCATTTGTTTTGTTATTATGATTTACTATGTCCTAACAATGTGAGAGGTAGGTATATAAATGACAAAAGATGTTATAGAAATAATCTGACCGTTAGGTTTTTTTCCTAAAATTTATGGCTCCAAGGAAGCACTGGCATATGTATATATATATTTACTCTTCTTTTAGCCATAAACCAAAGATTCCATGCTACATTTACAAGAAAGTTAAAGAAAATCTATAATTGTTAATCTCCTATCTTGTTTTGAAAATCTGTACTATTGTGCTTTTCCTCTTTAAAATAAATAAATCTAGGATGCTTGAGATCTATATTAATTTCTTGAAAGAAACATACATATCTCTGGCCTAAGGACATCCTGATCAGTGAAAGAGGTTTTCTTACAACTCTAAACAGCCGTAGTAATTAAATATTTTGTTCAGGTTCCTTATGTTATTTTGTTTTCTTCTCTACCATTTCTGGTACTGCCTTTTAGATTATTAAAATTACTTGCATCTGTTATGATCTTGCGCCATGATTCTTTTTATGGTTGACATTTCAACTTTATTTGTGATCTCATTTGCTGCTTTACTTGCATTTTGCTTTTCTTACTCTCTAACTGCCTATTTCTTATTTGCAAGTCTAGAACCTCGTCTTTGAGAGCTAATTTGCATTTTTATGTGCCTAACCCAGAGAAATGACTGTAAATAAAAAGTATTCAAAGGTGAGCTGAGCTCAGTTGCTGGTGCTTGTGAGTTATAGCCTTTTCGACTCCAGGAGGCTTCTGGGTTAAAAGACAGCTTTGTAAACAAGTGAAGTTGCTTTTGGTATCTGTTATTTTCAAGAGGCACTTAGTACAGTCACTTAGAAGGAAGTCTTCAACTGCATAGAGGGTGAGGCATTTACCTTTCTTGAAACTTCTTTTTGATTTAAAATATTTTGAGGGTGTCAATAGGCATTTAGTAGGTCCTGTGTGATCAAATAACTGCTGTACACACTTTTTAAATTAATTACCTACCAACTTTTTCTGTGATTATTCACAGTACCTACTCCCCAGAAACTCAAGAAGTCTAGCCTACTCTAAATTGGATTTTTCTTATACTTAAAGCCCAACCAGGGCCTTCTAATTTGCTTCTCAATGAAGCATTTGCAGAGACAGAGGACATTAGAGCAGAGATGAGACTCCGCAAGTTTAGACTGCATGGGTGCCATCCTGCAAGTGTGGAGGTGGAAATAGGATGAAACAGAAGAGAAAGGTAGGACAGTTCCGGATCAGACCATGAGGCAGTTAGAAAGCCAGGATATGAGATTACGATTTAGTGTTCTAGCCAGACATGGTGGTGCATGCCTGTAATCCAAGCACTCAGGAGGCTGAGGCAGGAGGATTGTTGTGAGTTCAAGACCAGCCTGGGCTACAAAGTGAGCTCAGGGTTGGCCTGAACTGCATAGCAAGACCCTGTCTCAAAAAGATTAAAAAAAGAAAAGATTTAGTGTTCTAGGACAAAGCAAGGAATTTGAATGGAGGAGAAATGTGGACAGACAGATGCACTAAGAAAATTTGGTAGCAACATGTCAGCAGACATGAACTAGAGTGTTGGCTAGAAGGGATAGAGGTAGGAAGCTATGAGTCCTGAATCAGAATAATGGAAATGCATCCTGAAGACAGCGCTAATGAGGTTATCCACAGCATGGACCGTGTTTGGAAGAGGAGGAATCAAAGAATAAACTTAAGACTTCCTTTGTGACCAGAACAGTGAGACTGTTAGTTCAGTTTTCACAAGGAAGAGTAGGTTTTGAAAGGTATATTGATAATATTAGCTTTGTACATATCGAAGTGGAGAATTCTGTGGTTTTAGTTGTGGATTTAGAAGTCATATGGTGGAAGGGCTGGTGGAAAGCATAGAAAATGATAAAATCATCCAGAGGCAGAAAGCAAAGCAAAAGTATATCAGTATAAAGTATATAAAAAGGAGTTTAATGAAAAAAATTTAGAGAAATGCAACATAAAAAGAAAATAGGCCCATTCTTGGAAATGAGATGAGAACTAACTTAAAGGTAAAAAGAGGATACATAGAAATCTGTCTGGGTCTTTTAGGGTCAGAGAAAGCTTCTCAAAGGAAGAGAAGGCTGCTTTTACATCGGAAGCATAATTAAGGGTTGCCAGAAAGAGCTTAGAGTGCGGCAGGCTGCACCGTGGGTGTCGGGAAACGGTTTCTCAGTGAGCCCGTGGATGGTGCTGCTGACCTAGGGATCTGCTCCCAGGAGCGGTTGCAGGGAGTGCCTTCTAAAACTCTGCCCTAGCCAATGGTTCACTGTTAGTCTCTAACGTTTGTATGTGGGCAGGAGAATTGTTGTACTCTTGTGATCCGCTGGGATAAAAAATTGATACCTATTATGTTCCTAGCCTCGGGGTTTCTATCCTGAGCTTGTCATTCTTGTTGCTCAGTGAGGCTGCAGTGGTGCTTCTTTGCTAGTGGACCGTAGAAAGTTCCTCTGGGTCTCACCTTGATGGAGGGTTTGCCTTTGTGTGGAGAGGGATCTCAGAGAAGGCCTGCTTCATTTTCCTTATCGAGCCACTTTGGTTTATTCTTTATTAAATATTGCCATGCCCGTAGCTATCTCTAGGATGGAAGAGTTGAAGAACACTCTGAGGACTCTTTCCTCCTTTCCGCTTTTGATATATTGCTTTCATCCGCAGGTCATGGATGGCCAAGTTATATTGGCGCCTGGAAGACAGTGTCTTTTTGTATTTCACATTTTCCTCTTCAAGTTTTAAGAGTACTCTGATATTTGGTAAAATCGTGAACCTACTCATACATTGTTAATATCAATATGTGCAGTTCAGCACTGCGTGGTTTGTGCTGTATCGCTTGTGGTCAGAATGAACCAGCATTTGCTATTTCAGATTCAGCAGGAGATATTTCGCAAGTTCTCCTGGGGAGCGTTGTTCTACAGATGTCAGCTCTACTGTAAGGCACATTAAAAATGTTAATATTACAGCTCATAAGAGATGATGGAGCTTTACTAAAATTTTATTTGAATGGCCTTAAGAAATATTTTAAATAATATTTACTGTTTTGGGGAGGTTATACTCATATTCCCTCAATCCACCATCCATCATTATAAGTAACTCGATAATTCCCATATTTTTAGCAAACATTTGTAATATTTTATTGAACAGTTTGAGTAAGAAATATATGTATAGTGTTTTCTCTATGCTATGGTATTCCAAAGCCATTAAAATATAAACTGATTGGTGCTGTGATTAAAATATATAAATATGTATGTCCTGCTGATTTGAATGAATCATTAAAAATCAGCATGTTCTTGGGCATTGCTGTGGTTTAGATCTAAAGTGTCTCCCCAAAGCCTCATATATTCAAAGGTGGGCTTTAGGGTGTGGTTGGATCATGGTGGTGCTACACTCATTAGTGGATTCCTACACTGATGAGTTTGTAGCTGAATGTACTATTAGGGGGTGAAGCCTGGTTGGAGGTAAATCACTGGGGTCAAGACCTGGAAATATTTTTTTTCTTATTAGGGTATGTCTTCAATACATAAAAGCCACTGCAAAGGTGAATTTTTTTTTTTTTTTTTTTTTTTTTTTTTTTTGGTTTTTCTCTGGTACCGGGAACCGAACTCACGACCTTGCGCTTGCCAGGCAGGCGCTTTTGCCGCTGAGCTAAATCCCCAGCCCCCAAAGGTGAATTTTTATCCCTGGATCTTCCTTTTTTCCTTGCTGTCTGCTTCTTGTTGCCATGGGTGCTCAGCTGTCTTTTTCCATGTCCTTCTATTCAGTCAACCATGGACTGAACTCACTGAAACCGTGAGCTGAATAAATCTCTACTTCTTTAAATTGTGGTGGTTAGGAATTCCATCCCAGTGACAGGAAAGTAACTAATGTCATTTTAGAATGTACATTGCTGGTTGTTAATTAATATTTCTGTTGATATAAAAGCATGTAGGAAAGCATAATGCAGCACTATTTGGGGATATAAAATTTTATAGGCACTGAAAACTATTGATCTATTAGTCTACCTACCTATCCATTTATCTTCCTTTTAACTTATTCATTGAGGTTTTAATAGTTAGCAGTGTTTGAACACTGACTTAAACCGAATGATAACCATGATGAGAAATGATTCAGAAAGAAAACCATGTATACTGGGATCCATGGGAAGATAGTCACAACAACAAAATCTACATTTTTTGGTTCTCTCCTTCAGAAACAATGTATATTGAATCTAATTTTTGCATGACAAAAATGCAAATATGAATTTGGAAAATTTTTTGGTACTAAATTCTGGGAGAAAAATCTTTGGTAGCTTCTTACATAAGGGTGTCAAGTAATAATCTCTCCACTGTTGGAATTTTCAAATGTCATTGTTGCGGTAATTCTAGACATTGTTTTACTAGTAACTGCTTACATACCATGCACACTGTTCCAGCATAGGTGGTTTAATAAACAGGAAGCAGGGGTAACACCTTGAACACAGGCAGAACACAAATCTCATAACAGTTCAGGCTCTTGAACTTCACTTCTCTGAGCTGACCTTTAGCACAGCTTTGAGAGCACTTAGTTTAAAGTTTTGCTTTCTGGCTCCTTTGTTGCAATTCTTGAAAGGCATTCAATATTTCATAAAATAGCTCATATTCATTCTACAACACTGAATGATGTTATGATATTTATCCATACAAGACTTAGTACTTCTATAGGTCTTATTTCTCCTGATTAGACAGATGCTTCTCCATGCATTTCATAGTACCATAAGCCTATATTGTCATGGCACTTTGTCATGCAGAGTATTTTAACTTAATTTTCAGGTTTGGTTGATCTTTTTAGCAAATGATCTCACTCTGTTTCTCTCTCACTTTTTATTATTTAACTTTTGTTTTGCTCTTTAAATTATTTATACTATATATTTGTAATATAAGAGAAACTATGCAATATGTAAGCTTGTGTGCTACTTAACATTATTGTCTCCAGATACACTCATTTTTCTACAAATGACTCAAATTTATCCTTTTTATGGCAGAGTAGTACTCCTTTGCATATGAATACCACATTTTCTTTATCCGTTTATCTATTGATGGACACAAAGCATGTGAAGCAGCTACCTTCTTATCATTGTGCTTCCATCACATGAACAAATGTGACACATAGAAATCGTTCCATCTATACTTAGCAAATAAATGAAGGAGTGAATGAATTAGCTTACTATTGACTGATATTTTCAACCAGGCAAAGAACCAAGCTCAACAGAGACCAGTAGAGACTTAAATAACATTTTACAACACATTTTTGAGTTGTAGGATGATTTTAGGTAGCTTGTTTTCTAATTTTCTGTAATTATGGGTAAAATGAGAGTCAGTCAGTAATCTGTTCAATGGTGTCATATACTGATTGATGTTCTCTTCCTCAACTTTCCAGAATCAGACATCCAATTTGCCATGATTTCATCTATGGAAGGCTCTCTTGCTTGCCTTTTAAATTTATAGGAGATGAGTTTATAAACATAAGTACCAGTGTACCAATTTGTAAGACAAACATCTTTGAGAAATCAGAAATATTGGTGGCATTGGACCTTCCATTTTGGGTAAGGAATTTCACATACACTATAAGATAGAAGATTGCATGGTGAACAAAAGCAAATAATGATGCTGTGTGCTCATTAAAGTATGTCTGCTGGGTTATGATAGCCCATTGGGCCACCCTATTTTTCAACTTTAAAGGCTGTCATGGTGTGCAACTGTGGCAGCCCAGAGAATGAGAGATTACTTAGAGATGAGACTTAGTTCAGTCACTGAGAAGCCTGGAGAGGCTGATCCCAAAGTCTCAGGAAAATAGCAGTGAGCTGAGATCTTTGCAGTTATTTAATTGTAACTTAAGGACATGAGAACAAAGATGTAGAAGAAAAGCATTTGCAACACTTGTACATAAATTTTGGTCACAGAACAGGGACAGGAAGCAATGACCTGCTATGTGATGTACATTGACTTAGTCTAAATGAACTTACCTGTAGGAAGCTTATTGGAGGGCGACTGGTCAAAGCAAACATCTCTGAGAGTAATTTCCTACTTGTTGGCAATGCTATGGGAAAAGCATTATATTTCAGCTTGAGAGTAGTAAACAAATTCAGCTTCCTCCCCATCCTGACATCTGAAAAAGTCATCCTTGGAGGAAAATGGGGTTTCTTTATTATCTCTTTGCTTCTTCATAGGAATTCACAGATTCCTTTCCAGGTGCTCCTTTGGAAGGTTTGTCCCAGCTTTCTGGTCTGTTTTTGCCTAGGTGTCTGCCTGGTTATGGTTGTTGGGCGAATACACTATAGTTTTGGTGTTTGTTTCCCCACCTTTCTAACCTTCCTGCTCAATTGTGATTTCTCCTCTCTTATACTGTGCAAGTTAATTTCCTTTTATTGTCCCAAATGTTAACAATGCATCCTTCTCAAATAGGTGTAAGTAATACGACACAGTGAGGTAATAGTCAAGTGACATTTCTACGGTGGTGAGTCAGATTCCTTGTTTATAAGCTCTAGCTTCCCTTGCATTCTGGAATGCAGCCCAAAGCAGCTCCACCTGGATGATGGCCCTGTTCTCCCAAAGTGGCTTCAAAACCTTGAGTGTGCCATTACGGCAGTTCATTTAAGATAGCTCATGGCAACTGCAAGGGAAATAGCCTCTTATTTTCTGTCTGTTCTCTCTATGTTTTCCTTCAGTTACTGGCATAAAGGTATCAGGCAATGTTGAACCTGCTGTTCAAAGTTCAGCTACGTCAGAAATGAGCAAGGCTATGGCTGGATATGGCATGCAATTTGGAGATTTCATTAGAGAAGTAGTTCACTTCTTTGGTTAAATTAATTCCTGTGAATTTTTTGAAGTCATAATGAATGGAATTCTTTTCCTAATTTCCTTCTCACTGAGTTCATTGTTGGTGTACAGGGACACTTGATTATTATGTGTTGATTTTGTAACCTGCTACATCGCTGAATTTGTTCATTAGTTCTAGAAATGTTTTGGTGGAGTTTTTGGAGCCGTCTATGCAAAGGATCATGTCATCTACAAATAATGATAGATTGTCATCTTCCTTTCCTTTAAATACCCCTTTTATTTCTTTCTTTTTCCTTTGACTAAAATTTCAAGCACTATAATGAATAGAAATAGACATTCTCTCTTATTCCTGGTGTTAGAGGAAAATCTTTCGGGTTTTCCCCATTTTTGTGACATTGGCCATCATTTTTAAATAAACAGTTTTTTTTATCACTTTGAGATAATGACTTTCTATACCTATTTTCATCAGAGATTTTTAAAATAATGAATGTATGTTGGACTTTGTCAACGTCTTTTTGTGCATTTACCGAGATGATCATGTGCTTTTGTCCTTGTTTATGTGATACATTATATTTATTGATTTGCATACATTGTACCATCCTTACCTCAAACCCATCAGTAAAATAGAAAGTGAAAGAGTACTGCCAACTCACTCCTGGAAGCTGGCATTATCCTGCTAGAAAAACTAGATAAGAACTTAACAAAAAAAGAAAGCTAAAAGTCAATCTCTTTAAAAGCATAGATGCAAAAATCCTCAACATAATACTGGAAAAAGAGTGCAACAAATCATTGCAAAAATTACATATCACAAAGAAGTTGGCTCCATCCAAGGGAAGTAAGGATGGTACAACGTATGCAAATCAATAAATGTAATATATCACATAAACAGAAAATAAATATGTACTAAATGCAACAATTACCAATAGAAAATAATGTAGTAATAATAGCATTTAGACAATTAAATATCTAAAAAGTTAATAAAGCCTAATGATAATAATAATAAAAATAAAATTAATAGATTGTGTATTCTTATCATTGGGGAGACAATATGTTTACACATGTGAATTTGATTTATTTCACTTATAAGTACAGTCTCTAGTTGCATCCATTTACCTACAAAAGCCTCAAATTTGTCCTTCTTTATAGCTGAGTAGTACTCTGTTATATAAAAATGTCACATCTTTTTTATCCATTCCTCAGCTGACGGACATTTGGGTTATTTCCAAGATTTAGTTATTACACACTGTGCTGCTATAAACATGGATGCACATATACAGCTGTGGTATGATGTTTTTAGCTGAAGGTGGATAGCTGGGTTACGTGAGACCTCTAATCCTAGTTTGTTGAGGAATCTCCACATGGATTTCCACAATGGTTGTACCAGTCTACACTCCCCTGTTGTGCTTCTTCTTTTGTAAATTATCTATTTATTTCACTTGTCCGTTTTTTGATTGGCTCTTTTATTTGGGGGGGGGTCAGTATTTTTGAGTTCTTTAAATATTTTAACTATTATTCCTCTGTCTGAGGAATAAAATTTTCCCATTCGATATTTTTTCTCACTTGGTTGTTTCTTTTGCTGCTTCTTAGTTTATTTGTTAATTCTCACTACTATTTTCTGTGCAATTTTCTCAGTACTATTTTCTTTTTTATTGGTACATTTTAGATGTATATTGTGATCGCATTCATTATAGTGAATCTTTAGATATACATAACATATATTGATTCTTCTTTTTCCCTAGTCTCCTATCCTGCCTTCAACCCTTTTTCTATTCCTCACTTACAAAAGCTTTGTTTCCATTTTTTTTTTACTTCTAGTCTCTTTTTTCCTTCTCCCTTCCTTTCCTCCTCCCTTTTCCCTTGTCCCCTTTACAATTTGAATATTTTCTTCTCATTTCCCAAAATCTGTTTTATATTTTGGTCCTTACTTACACTTTCATTTTCTCACACTGGAGAAACTATGTGATATTAAGTATGTGTGCCTCAAATTTATCTTTTATAGCACAGTAGTATTCCATTGTATAAAAATACCACATCTTTCTCCATTCATCCATTGATAGGCATCTACCTGATTCAAAGATTAAGCTATTATTAATTACGCTGCTACAAACATGGGTGTGTATATAACGCTGGTATGATGTTTTAATTCCTTTGGGAAGATGTCAAGAAGGGAAATAGCTGGGTCAAATGGAAACTCTAGTTTTAGTTTTTTTGAGGAATCTTCACAATGATTTCCACAGTGGTTGCACCAGTCCATACTCCTACCAACAATGGAGAGGAACACCTTTCTCCCACAGACCCTCCAGAATTTCTGAAATGAAATGAAAGCTCAGTGTTGTTTTAATTGACATCTCTCAAATGACCAGTGATGTTGAACATTTTTCATATGTTTATTTGCCATTTCTATTTCTTCATCTGAAAATTTTCAGATGAAGAAATAGAAATGGCAAATAAATATATGGTGCCAATTTCAGGGCCCATATTTCATTTCAGACGCCCATTTTTTTTTGGGGGGTGGTCTGATCTTTTGAGTTCTTTATGTATTCTAGATGTTAGCCTTTTTTCTTAGGAATAATTTCTTCCCACTCTGTGGGTTCTCTCTTTACTCTGTTGGTGGTTTCTGTTCATGTGCAAAACCTCTCATCTCACAAGATGAGATAACATTTGTTGATTCTTTGTATTATTTCTTATGTGATTGGGGTTTTGTTCATAAAGTCTTTGTCTATACCTATATCTTCAAGAGTTCTACCTACTCTATCTTCCAATAGATTCAGGGTTTTTGTTTTAATATTTAAGTTTTTGATGCATTTTGTTTTAGTTTAGTGCTTGATGAGAGATATGGGTCTAGTTTTAATCTATGGCATGTAGAGAGCCAGTTTTTCCAGCACTTCTTATTAAAGAGGCTTTCTTCTACTGAAGGTGTTTGGCCCTTTTGTCAAGGAAGGTAGCTGAGTGTGTTTGGAGTTGTTTTGCATCTTCTAATCTGTTCCATTGAGGGTCCGTGTTTTTGTCAGTACCATGCTATTTTTATCATGGTAATTGTTAGTATAATTTCAAGCCAGGGACTGTGAGGACCCCACTGTTGCCTTTGTGGCCCAGATTTGTACTAGCTATTCTAGGTCTCTCCTGGGTCCAAATGATTTTTATGACTTTTTCTCTAATTCTCTGAGATATGGTGTTAGTACTTTGATTGAGATTGCTTTAAATCTGTATAGCAATCTTGCTACTGGGGTTTTGTTCAGAAAGTCCTTGCCTACACTTATGATGGTAAGAGTTTTTTAAAACCTATTTTATCTCCCACCAGGTTAAGTGTTTCTATTTTAACGTTTAATTCTTTGACCCATAAATCTTGGAAGTATCTTGTATGCCCACCAACCGATGAATGGATAAATAAAATGCAGAATTTCACACAATGCAGTATGACTCTGCCATAAAGAAAGGTAAGTTTGAACCATTTGTAGGAAGATAGATGTACCTGGAGATTATACTGTTTAGTGAAATAAATCAGACACACAAGCTTGAATATTGTATCATTTCTCTTATGTGAGAAAATCAAATTATCAGCAAAGAGCAAAACAAAGGATAGATTATAGGATGCAGGGAGATAGAGCTTTCTCAAATGGGAAGGAGATCAAGAGATGGAGAGAGGGAGGAAGGAGGAAAGGGAAAGGGGATAAAGAGAAATTAAAATGTGTTATATGTACCAATTCCACACAGAAATGTAAATATTGTTTATGGCAAACATGTACAAGTAAAAAAGTGAGGAAATGAATAAAAGAAACAGCAAAGGAGGAGAAAAAGGACAACACAGAAAAAAGAAAAACTCCAGAACAGAGAAAAATAAAAAAGGAAGAGGGCAAACAATTTCCTTGTGTGTTTGGGGTGGTAGTTTGTTCCCAGGGCCTGTGCCATTTGAATCTAACAGGCGTGGGGGAAAGATAGTGAGCACAACTAGGACCCATTTTATTTCCACACTCCGTGTGTGTGTATATGTGTGTGTGTGTGTGTGTGTGTGTGTGAGAGAGAGAGAGAGAGAGAGAGAGAGAGAGAGAGAGATTTGCCCTGATGCTCCTGTAGGGTAGGGTCAACCTTTGGTGTGGTTTATTCGTTCCAGCAACTTAGTATTTGTTCCACTCCATGTGCCCTACATTGCTGCTCTTTCTGTATAGTTTTATAGCCTCTGAGTTTGTATTGTACCCGTTTAGGTCACTTTTCTCTCACTGCTGAGACAAAATACCTGACACCCAAAATTAAGGAAGGAAAGGTTTATTTCGCTTACAGATTGTGGAGGTTTTAGTCTATAATCAGCTGGCTCCAAGGAAGGATAGCATAGCACAGGGGCAACAGTTCAAGGTGGAAGAAGACAGCAAAAGCAACAAGAGCAAAAAAGGGGAGAAGCAAGCCTCTTTTCCCTTCTTATAGTGTATGCAGCCTACCTGCCCTGAGAGGTGTGGTCCTTTATACCCACAACATAGCTAGACCCTCCTGTTTCACAGGCTCAGGATGAATACAAAGTAAGGACCCTGGCTCCCTGCTGAGTCACATAGCTAAGCTTCTAGACCCCTGAAATTGACACAGTGTATCAACCATAACAATCCACCCCTTGTCAACTTGACAACCAGACACATTTCTTTAAGCCAATCTCCAGATACAAAGACATGCTTATTCTTATCATTTCACAACTTGAACATTATAATACAGGATTAACAATCCTTAAGAACAAGTGTTAAGTCTATCAACATTCTATTATATTAGAACCATAACACTGTGCTCCTGGGTCAGCAAAGACTCATGCACATTCCTTTATGCAAAAGGCATTTAGTCCAATTCTAAGAGTTACTATGGTCTGAACAGCTTCAGTACTGCTGAAAAGTCCAAGTCACAAGCCTCCTCTGAGATGTAAGGCAAACTCTTAGCTGTGAGCCCCTGTACAAATGAAAAGACAGTTAAACACTTCCAGCATCAAATAACACAAAATAAACATTTTCATTCCAAAAGTTACAAATAGGGGGATATAAAGGATTGGGACAAAAGCAAGTCCAAAATCCTGCAGGGCAAACATTAAGTCCTGCAATTCCATGCACAGCATCCAAAGCAAATTTGTGACAAATTGTGAGCTCCAAAGGGCTTGGGTGGCTCCACCACTGTAGTACTTCTGGTGGTTGTAGCTCCCTTGGCTTCTCTCCACTTTGCTTCCTCCTTGCAGCATTCCTCAGATAATCATGTTCCTGGTTTTCCCAAACTCCTTGGCACTGAACCTTTGGTTTCATACTCATAGCTTCACACACTGTCCTCTCAGGGGCACATTGCCTGGCCTCCTGGGCCTTCTGAAATAGAGGAGGAAATCTTCTTAACCACATAACTCTTGCATTTTGCATACTCCTAAAACCAGCACCATGTGGATGATGCCAAGGTCTGCTGCCAGCTGTAGCTGTAGCTAGGCTTCCTTCTCTCTTGGCTGTAGGGTCAACTGCCTGGATCACTGGGCATTCTGAATCCAATTCTGAACAACAAATTTTCTATGTTGCTGCCATTCTGTAACATGGTGCTCTTCAGCTTTCTCCTCAAAGCAAAGCCTTTCACTTTTATAGTTTTGAGGTTGCAAAAGGTGGAGACTTTCTGCTTCTTGTGATGCTCCCAGGTCATCTTTTCTATTCTCCTGATCCTTCTCAGCAATCAAGATCTCCTTAACTCTATCAGTGAGGTCCACAGCCTTACTGGAGCTTCTTTTCTGGACAAACTCACGACATTTTAAATTCTGCTGGGCTCTGTGCTCTTGATTACCCACATAAATCTGGCTAAAAGCCCCCAACAATAGTCATGCCACAGGCTCAACCTTCAACTGCCTTGAAATTTCTTTTCACATGTCAATTAGTCTGCTGCCCTTAATCTCAGTCTCAGGCAAATCTCAGACCATGAGCAAAAGGCAGACAAACTTTCTGCCAAGCCAAAACACATCATCAGGACTCCAACAATCAATGTAGTCCTTCTTCCCAGCAGAAACCTCCCATGTTTTGTCTTCACCAGTTTTCTGATCTTCTGAGCTCTGACTAGAATCTCCCATACAGAACAGCCTAAAGTGTTCCAGCTCTACTCTTTCAGCAGATATCTCTAAACCTTTCCCATCTCTTCCCACAAGTCATTCCCAAAGGCTCTTGATGTACATGGTCAGGCATAGTCACAGCAACAACCCTACTTCTGGTACAAAATTCTGTCTTGGTTACTCTTCTTTTATTGCTGAGACAAAACCCCCAGTGACCAAAATTAGGGAAGGAAAGATTTATTTAGCTCATGCTTTGTGGAGGTTTCAGTCTGTAATCAGCTGACTCCAAGGCAGGGTGGTATGGCACAGGGGCAACAGTTCAGGGTGGCAAAAGAAAGCAAAAACAACAAAAGCAAAAGGGACGGGGTACAAGCCTCTTTTCCTCCCTTATATTGTAAGCTATGCAGCCCCCCAGGGTGGGTGTAGCACTCATACCATCTCCATGCCCTCCTCCTGCACAGGCTTAGGATATTTACAAAGTGAGGACACTGGCCCCTTGCTGAGTCACTTAGTTAAACTTTTAAATTTCTCAAATTGACACAGATGTGGTGGAAAGATAATGCATCACAATTAGGGCCCATTTTATTTCCACACTCGTGTGTGTTGTGTGTGTGTGTGTGTGTGTGTGTGTGTGTTGTGCCCTGGCTTTCCTGTTAGGTAGGTCAATCTTTGGTATGGTTTATTTATTCCAGCATCTTATTAGTATTTGTGCCAGTCCATGTGCTCCATATTGCTGCTCTTTCTACATAGTTTTATAACCTGTGAGCTTGCATGGTACCTTCCTGCCCCCTTACTCAAAAGTCACATCTATCCACGCACCCTGGGATGTGATAACTGTCAAAGACCAGGTGTATCCATGATCACACTGGCAGATGGGGAAAGCGAACAGTCCACCCAGACCTGTGCTGGATTTAGTGAACAGCTTGTCAAGCCATCCGGTGAACTTAATCCCAGCACTTTTAATCCAAACCCATAAGAAAACAAAACCAGCCTAACTTCTCACTACTGAAGATAGGACCAGTGTGTCCTTCCTGATCTGAGCTCACTAGTGTTTAAACTTCCCTAGGGGTCTATGACTGGTCTCCTCCTCTCTGCTACTATCCCTTGTGGCTGTCTTTCAGTCATTGTGGTAGGGTGACCTCAGAAATCCTTAAATGTAGGTGTTCTATGATTTTGGTTCTCAGAGGATCTCAGGCTTAAACAATTAAACCCTTCCCCAAATGACTCTTGGTTAATCACTGCCAAATATGGCAGGTACTGCAATGGATTCCTTCTCCAGCTCTATCCTGCTACGTGGAAGGAACCACTTTCAGAGTAAAGTCCTGTACTACATTTGCAGTTTACAATAACCATGGATTTTCTTGGGTCTACAGATACAGGTCTGCTGTTTCTCTTGGGGTTACCAACATTTTCTGTGTGTACCTTGTGTTTGTGAAGATAAGCTCCCTTCCCTGGGAGCTGGGGCTAGCGTTCTAGAATGCTTTGTTCATTTTCTTGTGCTGTCTTTAGTGTCCGCAGTTTCTCCTGAATTTTCATTTTCCTCTTGGCTCTTGCTTGATTCACAGAGCTTTCCTTTTTCTTTTTACTGAGTTGTTTTCTCTAGGTGTCTGGATTCTGGTCCTGGAGAGGCTGAGATATGCTAGGAGTCTTCACTTTGGCATTTTCTTCATATTAATGATCTATCCTTAAATACTAGTAATTTACTCTTTGGCTGTTAGTTTCAACAAACTGGGTGAAACAAAACAAACAAACAAACAAACAAAACGAAAACCAAACCTAGGCCTTGGGTCCTAGTTTGTAGCCTCTGAGCTAAACAATCAATTGGTGACCTTGCCTTTAGATCTAGGAACTATTTTGTCTTATTTTAAGTCCTGTCCACCACCTGGGGTCTTCAGTGATAAAGATATTTCTGAATTTTTCTTTAAAAAGGCCAGAAGCTATAATTTAAAAATGCAGAAGACCTTACTATTAGAAAAAGATCATAATTGAACAGATGAATATTTTTGAAAGAAGAAAACTTTTCCATGAAACATGTTCAAATTAGCATTTTTCATTAATTCATTCATTGAGAATTTAGTGTTTAGGTGTAGGTCACTGTGGTGGGAGCCTTGTAGTGGAAATCAAATAGTAATGACCTTCTATCACCTGCAAATCACACAAAGATTGTCTTATTCAGATCACACAAATGTATTTTAAAATAGAAATCCCTGTGTATATTTTAATGAAATACTGATGATCACATAAAATGACCTGGGTTATTTAAGAAAGATAAATATGGTCAATTACAGAAATTTTAATTAAAAAGTAAGTATCATCAAATATACATCAAGGAAAACAGTAAATTATAAGACTTTATTTTAATTTACCCACTAGTCTATATATGGATTTTTCTGAGGTAGTTGATCTCTAATGAGGAATCCAAAGTCTTTACATTCTTGAGAACACTTACATATGCTTCTAAGTGAGCACATAGTTATTGTCTTCTATTGTGTATGTTACACCATTCCTAACATATTTATATTATTCTAAGTTCTCAACTCTTTTAGTGTTGCTAAACTGAAATTGAGAGTATTTACATTATTCATGTTTGGTTATTTGCAATTAAGAAATTATTACCACTGACATTCATATTTTCCAGTAAAATATTATTATGGAAATATCCATGATATTTAAGAATTTTTTTCTAGTAGAAAAAAATAAAAGCTTGGTACTTAAAAAGTTCTGAATGTTACCTCATTGAAATAGTTTCTGAAAACCATTTTGAGACTGGTAAGAATGTTCCCAGCCTCCTCTAATACACTGTGCCCCAAGTCATGGAAATAGGATATGTGACAGTGAACTGCAATGTGCAGCTTCCTCCAAGTGATGGATTCTATTAGTGGTCTTACTTTCCTCTTGTAATCTTTCAGCAGAAAGACGCCGAGTGACCCTGTATGTACTCAGTAAGAATGAACGTCATTTACATTTTTCCTGGAGAAGATGAAATGATTAAATTAAGAAGTATTTAAAGCAGAATGCAAATCACCTAAATTACAAATTCTTAGTCAGTTATGATGAACTCGATGACAATCCACTAAGTGCCATATAGTTATATTTATAGTTCATCTAGAATAATGATTAACTTCTATAATTTGAGGTGATTTGAATGAGAAGATTAAGAACTATCAGTGGCATAATGTCTTTAATTTTCTAACGTAGGCAGTAGTGATAATTTTTGTCACTTTAATTTTATGTTCTAAACCAAATAAATTGAACCTAAATGTAAAAGAAATAAAATGAAGAGACAGGAACTGGGAGTAGCCCATGGACATGTGGGTTGTTGAAAACTAATATTAAATTTGTAAAGATGAACGAGAGAGGGGGAGAGGGATATAGCTCAGCAGTACAGTGCTTGCCTGGCAAGCATGAGGTTGTGTTCAATTCCTGGTACAAAAGGAAAAAAAGATGAATGAGAGAGAAGGATGAAAAAATGTTATAATAGAAATCTCTAGCATCTTATATATAACATTAAAATTTTACTTTGCTAGAACTGGTGTTTGAGAGGTAGCTAATGGGTTATCTTTCGGGTGGGGGTTGTCATATATCACTAAAGAGGATCCTGTTTTACTTGTATTTGTGTAATATTTTAAAGGCATAAAGTTCTTTTTTATTTGTAACATTTGCTTTTCTCATCAATGAGTTGAACCATGTAGGGCACCTATGTATGCCCTTACAAATGAGGCACTTGATTGCAACAAGCACATTCAGTTTATAATTAGTGGTGCTACACCTCAAAACTATGTCTTTGATCCCCAGTGTAATTCTCTTTCAAAGTATTTAGAGTATTTGCACAATATTAACTGAAAGCAATTTAAATGTCTTGCAATTTAAGTTTAGCTAAATAAATTAAGCTTCATATATACTATGGATTACTAATAATCACATTTTCAAAATGAGGTATATGTGAACTATCATGAAAAAGTCTAAAATATATTAAGTACATAGAGAGAAAATAAATAGTATGACTATATTTATATCATTCCACCTCCCAAGCTCTGAGTTGTATATTTTATAGGCATATAAAATCCCTAAAAGAGGTAGGGCAACTACCAAATAATTAATAACCATTTTCTTAGAAAGGAAATAAACTCGGAGGTTGGACTGGTAACATGAAAGAAGTCCAATTCTACTATGTATGTGTGTTCATTAAAAGTAATACTATAATCAGAGATGGATTTATATTCTATATCTGATGGATCAAGCCTTCTAAATTCTGTATTTGTTATATGAAGAGGAACATATGATATTAATTTGTTCCCTTACTGGTAATACAGTGAACCCAGGGCCTCATGCATGCTAGGCAAGTGCTCTGCTACTGAGCTAGGTCCAGTTCACTAATGATTTTAATCTGGTCACTTAATTAAGATCACAGTTGTATTCTTATCAAAGGTACATAACCTAAGCCTAATTATGAATAAATATCAACCAAAGTCAATTTTTGGAGTTTCTCATAATTGTCAGAGTCAATAAATACAAAAAAACCCCAAAAGGTGGAACTGTACAGATGAAGAGAGACTAAAGGGACTCGGCAATGAAAAGCAATGCATGATCCCTGATTTTCTTTGCAATAAAGAACAGTATTAGCACAATTGAACAAGAACTGCAGAGTAAAACATGATAATTACTCAATCCTTGGCTTTGCATAAAATTCTAGGGATATTCTTTCTTTCTTCTACAAGTTAACTGTATTGACGTACTATCTTGCCACACTATGTGCTTCTGTACATGATGGGAGGCCAAGTGAGTTGGGAAGTTTTGCTCTCTTACCTAGGTTCCTATGATTCCTTCTTTTCCCTTGCAGTTCAGTAATTTCCTAGAGCCTATCTTAGCACTAATTGCACTGTATTGATTTTGTTTCTGGGACATAATCTACATTGATAAGCAGATTAAAGTCATTGTTTCAGGGTTGTTTTCTTATATTTTAAATGTGACTGTTTTTTCTGTTTTATTTGTTTACTTCTCTTCCAAAGAACAGAGAGCAATGTTGCACTTGTTAGATTGCATTGCCTGCATTTCTGTGTCTGTTTTCGGGTCTACTCTCAATTTAAAGTTATTATTCTTTCTCATTTTGTTTTCTGTGAAGTACAGTATCTTATTCACTGTGCTCTTGACAGTATTTTTTATTTCTCTGTGTGTGTGTGCGTGTGCATGCATGCACATGTGTGTGTCTGTATACATGTACATGGGATCATGTGTTTAGCTACTATTCCAGCTTTTATCCCTCTGTTTTATTTTCCTCTTCTTTCCTTGCCTCTTCTGAGCTCCTGAACCCTCTGTTTACTTCTTTCTGCACTCCGTTAAAAGATTTGAACCTACTTATCAACCTTTTGTTTTAAAAGAGAGTTCAGAGCTCTGTTTTTTTTAAAGAATAGAAAACCTTTTGTCTAACTTTTCATGTTTCAAAGAGTAAATTTCCATTTCTTTTGCGTTGCTCATTTGTCTCTTATTGTTTCACAAATCCCAGAGGTTTGATGCATTTTCTGTACTGATTTACTTTTAATTCTGACTTATCCTCAAATAGAATTTTCTGTTCCATGGAAGAATAGCATGAAAGCAGAAGAAACCCACGGAAGGAAGAGACCGATAGAGACCTATGGCTGTGGTCAGCCACCATGTGTTATTTTGAAACACCTCTGATCAAATCTGCTATATTATTACTCTTTAAAATCTGGGACACACCGGTTTTCTGGGAGGATGGCATGACAAAGAGCAAAGGCCTTTAGGGCGTAGACATACTGATTTTCATTCCTCCTAATCACACATTCACCTTTAGCCATGTTTGCTCTGCTGGAAATCTGGGGAGTAAATCGTAGAAATAATGTGTCAGGATCATTTGAAATCTGCCATTCTGTATTGGAGTATGAATATCAACAGGGATCAAGTCACCTCTTCTTCCTGCCCATTGATATTCTATATTGTCACATTTTAATTAGAGTTCAAGTCAGGCCTTTCTAGATGAAGGTTCTTATTTGAGGGGAATTCTTCATCTGAGGGAGAGAACCGTAGGAAGTATGGGTTTATTCTCAGCACCTCCCTTCCTGGCCAAAAGTCCAAGCTGCACATCAGGCAAACTTTATTGACTTTTGCAAAAGAAAGAGTTAACTGATCAAGAGTAGATTATTTTCTCTGTTTTTCATTATTAGTTTTTGTTTGTTTTGGTGAAGTTTTTGTTGTTTTGCAGGGAAGTTGTGAGAAGAAATATATGTGAACCTACAGTTATTTAGGAGATAAAATATTTTTTGTATTTTTATCTTTTAAATTTAGTAAACTTATTATGGAAAAGAGAACATAACCAACAAAATTCAAAAGGATTAAATATCTTAGAAGAAATAAAAGTTGTTGGAATTTTATTTTTTATGTGAACTTCACAATCTCATTTGGATTTACAGCCAAAATGTTATGTGCTTATAAATATGTATTAACTCCAGTAAAGATTTTACATGAAAAAATTTTAACTTAATTCTGCAAAAGTAGACAGACTAAATCTGTAATTATGCTACCATTTACTGTTTTATAAAATTCCATTTGATGCTAATTATACTTAATGATTATAGTTCTTAACAGTAATTACAGTCGAAAATTTGAAAAGCAGAATTATCTTTACTCATTTAGTAGACTGGATTTTTCAGTGAGAAAAAGACTTAACATTTTAGCAATATAGATATCTAAGCCATAAATTATATTTAGGCTCTGAGTAATTTTCTGAGTAAATCATTCAATGATACTCTAGAATTTCAGTGGGCTTTGTGATGAGTTCCGAACCTCTTTTTTCCTAGATTATTTGGGTTTACCATAAAAATAGTCCCATAGAGGCTGGGGATTTAGCTCAGCGGCACAGCGCCTGCCTGGCAAGCGCAAGGTTGTGAGTTCAATTCCTGGTACTGGAAAAAATTTAAAAAAAAAGAAAGAAAGAAAAAACGTCCCATAGATTAGGTAGCTTATAAACTACAGAAATTTATAACTCACACTTCCAGAGGCTGGGAAGGTCAAGATTAAGGTGCTGACAGATTCAGTGTCTGATGAGGACCCACTTTCTGGTTTATTGATGGCACCTTCTAATTGTCTCCTTATCTGATGGGAAAGGAAAAGGCAGCTCTCTGGGGCATCATTTACAAGGGCACCTAATTCTTTCTCAGAGGAACACCTCCTGACATCATCACTTTGGAGATTAAATTTCAATATATGATTTTTTTTTTGTTTTTTCTTTTATTGGAACCCAAATCTTCAGACTGTAGCACCTTGGTTTACCAATCTCCTTATTCTTATGGCAAGTCACATTTCAGCTCTAAAACCAAACTCTTTTAGAGACTGAATATGAAAGCTGCTCCCAGGAGTGATAGCTTACACAGTTCAGATCAATATTTCCACAAAAGAAACAAGTTAAGCGGAGGAAATAATTCCTTCAAAATACTGCTTACCAGATTGGAGAGCAAACAGTATCAAATAGATAGAATGGGTCCAAAAGAGGGAACACCAGAGAAGTGAGATGGGTATTTTATGGCCTCCTCTCTTTTGGTTTCTCTGCAGATTCTTCAGGGGATGGAGGAAAGAGCAAGGGGTAGAGCAGTACCTTTGACAGCCTCACTGAACTGGGCAGACACTGATTGGTGTCTGGGGCACCACAGGAATGAGGAGCAAAACTTCTTGCTTTGAGTGGACCCAGAAAGGATCCCATCTGAGCAGTAAGGATAAGCAGCTGTGGGCCTATCAAGTCGCTCAGTTGAAATTCATCTTAATTCAGGGAAACTGGATTGAGAAGGTAGAGGACCATAGTGGCCCTATAACAGCAAACACAAATTCTCCCTAGAGGAAAATTATATCATCTCAGTGCTCAAATGTAATTTGCATAATCCTGCAAATAAAATTTCTGTACATTGTGGAATGTAATTTGAAAATCGGGAAAGTTAGACAGTAAGGGCAACATATATATACAACAGAAGTAGAAATGACAGACAATAAAAAAGACCCAGAAAATTCTTGTTTGGGACCTATCAAAAAAGATTTTTTTTTTTTTTTTGGTCTTTCGTTTTTTTTCCGGTACCAGGAATCAAACTCACAACCTTGCGCTTGCCAGGAAGGTGCTGTGCTGCTGAGCTAGATCCCCAACCCCTAGAAAAGATTGCTTTTAGTACTAGGAGTCAAATTCAGGACTTCATGCTTGCCAGGCAGGCACTGCTCCACTGAGCTAAATCCCTGGCCTTCAGAAAACATTTTAAGATATAGAATACTGTATATTTAAAAAAGTTAGAAGAAATGATTTTGAATATTATTACCATAAATAAATGATGTTTAAAGAGTCAGATGATTAACCTGATTTAAATATTAAACAATGTATACATAAAAAACACATGGCATCCCATTGGTAGGCATAATTTTCATGTTTTTATGTTGCAGGTATAAAATAAAGTTTAGCCCTCCCCCCCCTCACCAGTGTGGGAACAAGACTGAACCCAGGACAGCTTCAAGGGCCTCAGTGACTGTGCCACCACATCTCTCCCAATGGTGTGGAGGCCAGGGGTGGGCCCTGGACAGCTTCAAGAGCCTTGGTGATCCACCCATGCTCCTCCTTCAGCTGCATAAGAGCCAGACTAAGCCCAGGACAGCTTCAGGGCCCTTGGTGGGTGCATTAACACCCCACTGTCACTGGAACGGGTGCTGGGTTGGGCTCTAGATGGCTTTGGAGGCCTTGGTAACCATGCCTGCCCCCTCCACCACCAGCATGGGAGCCAACAGAGCCCCAAAAGCATCAGGAGCATCAGTGAATGCACCCTGCCCCCACACACCATTGCAGCAGCTGTTCTGAGCACTGGGGACCTTTGGTTCCTTGTACTACCACACCTACACTATTGCAAGAGTAAGCCGGAGCTCCGGGGAACCTCCAAACTTTTGAAAATGACAAAATGAAGGAGAAACATGCAATTGCAGACCTCCACTCTACCCAGAACAAGTCCAGAAGACGTCAACACAGAAGAGTTTGGAAGTCACACATCTAGAATTTCTGAAACAATAGCAACTAAAGTAAAGAAACAACTCCATCAGGCTACAGAAGACATCAGATCAGAAATAATCTCTCAGGTAAAAAAAGAAATAACAATAATGAAAGAACTGCTTAGCAAATGTAAAGAAGACATAGATAAAAAATAGAAGAACATAGAAAAATCGTGGACACCTTGAATGAACAATATAGGAAAGAAATAGAATGCATGAAACAGATTCAAAGAGATATCCAGGAAATTAAAAATTTCACCAAAAGCTGGTAAAACCTCTTGAATGAAGCTGAAGATAGACTTTCAGATCTTGAAGACAGCACTGCAGCTAAAGATTGTGAAAGGAAGGATCTCTTAAAAATAAAAAGGAACCAGGAAAAAACAATTGAACAGCTGCAAGATGATGCAAAGAAAAACAAGGTAAGATTAATAATCGTCAATGAAAACTAGGGGCCAACACAATGACATAAAAAGACTATTTACAAAAGAAATAGCAGAAAATTTCCCAAGCGTGGAAAGAGAATCTGACATAGAAGTAAGTGAGGCATATAGAACTCCAATTAACCATAACCAAAATAAATCTACATTCACACATATAATAATCAGGATCCCAGAAATGCAGTAAAAGTACAAAATATTAAAAGCTGTTAGAGAAAAGAAAAAGATCACCTGTAAAGGAAAGCCCATCAAAATCATGGCAGATTTCTTGCCACAAACTATCAACTTAAGAAGAGCGTGGAGTGAAGCACTGCAGGTCCTGAAAGAAAACAACTCTCAGCCCAGACTGATGGAGTCTGCAAAGCTATCTTTCAAAATTAATGGAGAAATAAAGTATTTCCATGATAAAAAGCAACTGAAGAAATTCATGAGTGTCTATACCAACCCTATAAAGAGTACTAAAAGATATTCTAGAAAGAGATAAAAATGACCATAATTTTAAGAATAACAATAGAGAGAAACCATCAAGTACAGCAAAAACAGAAGGCAAAAGCAGGGAACAAATAGAACAAAAATACCATGACAAAGATAAGCCAATTCGTATCAGTTATAACCATCAATGCAAACGGTCTCACTTCACCAATCAAAAGAAGCAGACTGGAACAGTGGATCAAAAAACAAAATCCAACTATGTGCTGGTAATCTGAGCAACTTTGTTCAAGATAGCAGTATGTTATATAACAACCACTATTAATTCCTATCATTTTATTTTGAAACACTGTATCAATTTTATTGTTTTTGCTATGTTTTGTTTTTGTTTATGTTGTTATTATTCTGTTATTGTTTTTTAAATTCTTTTGAAAATAAAAAATAACAGTTTAAATTTAAAACATTTGTCAAAGGCCAAGGCATAAAGCCAGTGTTGAAAAGTTATATGGTACTTAGTGCTACACTCCACCATGTATGGTTTGTCCCTGCACTCTGCAGCAGCTCTGTTCTCAAAGACTTGTGTTAATGGTGTTAAGAGGTGGGAGACCTAATGCAACAATGGTGCCTACAGGTGGGGTTTGAGGAGACTGATTAAGCATAGTTAGGTCATTGGGTGGGGCTCTCATGATTGAAGCCTGATGGCTGTGTAAGAAGAACATAGATAAATGGCTACATATAACACATGTTGTCTTGCCAGAATGTGAGGGAGCCATAGGACACCCTCACCAAAGCCTGTGCCATGCTGTTGGGACTTTTGGCCTCCAAAATGGTGAAAGAAATAAACCTCTTTTCTTTATAAATTTGCCCAGACTTAGGTATTTTGTCATAGTAATAAAAAAATGAACTAATGTAACCACAGGCCACTATACTAGAAATGAATACATTTCTAAATGACTGGTAGCACAAAGAGGAAATCATAGAAACCAGCTAACATTTTTACAAATGATAATAAAATAGTATCTAATGAAGCTTGTGGATTATAGCCAAAGCTGAAGGGTACTATATAGTATTAATATATTAGAAAAGAAGTAAGGCAGACATGCTGTGGGATTTATGAGTAGAGATGGACCACTGAGGCCTTTTTTCCCAGGATGAGGCTTTATTTGTGCTGGGACTGACTCAACAGGTTCTCATTCAATGTCTGAGTGTTACATGTGGCATTGCTGCACCCTTTCATTCAATTTTTATTTCTTTGTCTCCCTCATATGGTCATACACTAACACTCTAACGTCTGGTTGGATATACATTACCATCCTACAGTCTGGTTGGGTGTGATTTACATTAGAGTTACATCAGAACTACACATGCATACACAGAGGCTGATAACACTATACTATAAATAGTTCTTGCCTAGACAGGTTGGGAAGGTGCCCTATCATGCTCCCTCCTTTGATGCTTGGACCCCACCATATTTTGGGTCAAAGAGCATCATTCTGGTTCAGAGGTTTATACTTCCATAACATCATCATGTGTGCCACCACTTTTCTTTCTACTATTGTCTAATGAGGCTGGGGACAGAACGTATAACCAAGGAAGCCAGGCAGGGCAGGAACAAACAGGTTCTCAGAATCAGTAGTGTAATACCTGTGAGGCTTTTGAATTCCCCAAGAGTTGAAAACTATCCCTGAAACGGTTCTCTGGGGTATCAACCTTTCCAGATCTGGGTTGGAATATGAGCAATTTTCCTCATTTGTTCTATAATCTCCTCTATGACCTTTTCTTCAGCATCTATTTGTAGGCAGCAGTTGCTTAGGTCGTTTTCTTCAAATCCCTCCTTGGAAGGAAACAGATAATCTCAGGCCAAGCAATTTTGATTGATGGTAATACGCTTTTTGGTCTGTTGCTTGGAGCTTTAGTAGTTTCATTAGTTACAATTTCCATAAATGCTTGCAGTCTAATTTTGCAGTTTAACTTACAAATAGGGGCGTAGTAACCTCCAGACCCATCCTCTGCCCAGGTGGCAGGACTGTAAAACTGAATTATGCATTCAGGGGGCCATTCATCATCTTTCCACTCATGTATCTTGTCTGCTAGCCCTCTGAACACCACTCCAAGATAAAGGCACTCCATTAAGAGGAAAACTATTGCATACAATCCAAGTATGTGTTGGGTTTTGTTATATAACCATAGAGTAGAACTTGTTTCTATGCTTAAAGTTATCAAGTTGATAGCTACTACACGTTGTCAATAGCTGGGTTGTGTTTGATGCTATTCTTAGTATTAACTGCACCACTTTAGCTAGGATATTATGCTTGTTAGAATAAGTTTTTCTCCCTTGTATGACAACACTGTGATTAACATAACCATCACCATAGTCCAGTACCAAATGACTGAGTTCTGAGCCAAATAGCAACTTGTCATTCTTAATAAATTGGGAAGGTAGGTTCTTGGGATAGACACAAAGACCAAGAACCACCTATACCTAAAGACATCCCTGAGGAATAGACATTTCCTAGGGAAGCCTCAATACTAGTGATAAAGCTATCCAGAAGCTTCAACAAGAAAACAAAATAAAATAAAAAAATAGAAAATAGAAAATGACAAGACACACAAGCAAAATGCAGTTCCACCCCCCAGCCCACCCAGAACAAATCTGAAGCACAATGAAATAGAGGAAACTGGAAGCCAACCATTGGAACTTTCTGAAATGATAGCAACAGAAGTGAAAAAACAAATGCATGAGACTATAGGAAAAAAATCTCTCAGGTAAAAAAGGAAATGATGATCAAAATGAAAGACATTAGAGAAGACATAGATCAAAAAATAATAGAGGAAATTAGGAAAACAATAGAAACCACGAGTGCTCAACATAGGAAATCCATGAAATCCAATGGAATCCATGAAACAGATCCAAACAGAAATCCAGGAGATTAAAAATTCAACTGAAACAGACTGAAAGAAAGTGAGGCTAGAATATAAGATCTAGAAGACAGAATTGTGGCTAGTGGCCATGAACAGAAAAATACCTTAAAAATAAGAAAGGACCATGAACAACTACAAAATGAGGCAAAGAATAAGAACATAAGATTGACTGGAGTCAAGAGAAAGCTGGAGGTAGCAGAAATGCCATTAGAAACTCTTCACAGAAATAATGGCAGAAAACTTCCCAAACATGGATAAAGAATTTAACATACAACAAGTAAAGCATATAGAATTACAAATAGCTGTGACCAAAATAAATCTACACCAAGGCGTATAATGATCAAGATTCCAAAAATTCACAAGACAGAATATTAAAAGCAGCTACAACAAAGAAACAAATCATCTATTAAGAAAAGCCCATCAGAATCACAGCAGACTTCTTAACACAAACCCTAAAATCAAGGAGAGCTTGGAGTGAGGTACTTCAAACCATAAACAAAACAACCTCCAACACAGATTTATGTATCCTACAGAACTATCTTTCAAAATCAATAGAGAAATAAGATATCCCATCACAAAGAGCAACTGAAAGAATTCATGACCACCAAACCAGTTCACTAAAATACTCTGAAGGATATTTTAGAAAGAGAAAATAAAGACTAAATTTATAGGAAAACCAATCAAAGAAGCTATCAGTAGAGCAAGCAATTAAACAGAGACAAAAGACAGGTAACCAACAACAGGAAAATAATATAAGAAGGATAAGCCAATACTTATCAGTTATAACTATCAAACACCTCAACTCACCAATCAAAAGAAACAGACTGGCAGAATGTATCAAGAAGCAAGATCCAACAGTATGCTGCATATAAGAAGCACATTTAATGCAAAAAGAAATTCATAGACTGAAAGTCAAAGGATGGAAAACAGTACTCATGTGACAGGAACCCAGGAAAAAGTAGGGGTAGCTCTTCTATTTGCAGACAATGTGAAGTTCAAGCTAAGGCTGATCAAAAAGGACAAAGAAGTTCACTGCATACTTTTTAAGGGGTAACTTCAAGAAGAAGAGAAGCATTCATAAATATATATGCACCAAGTTCCAGTGCACCCAATTACTTACAATGGAATATTATTCAGCTATAAAAAAGATAAACTTGAGGATTTTATAGGTAAATGGATGCAACTATAAACCATACTCATTAGTGAAATAAATCAGGCCCATATGTGTAAACATCATATTGTTTCCCTGGTGTAAGAACATGAAAGAGTAAATAAAGCCCAAAATGTACCATAGATAATAAGAAAGGAAAGGAAATTGCTCAAAGGAAGGAACAACCGTGATGAGAGAAAGAAGAAAAAGAAAGTACTAAGGCATTTTATATATTGTGGATTGGTGGCATAACTGTACTGTTGGTGTCTGATGGTTTGTTGAGGGGAACAGTTAATGTTCAAAAATTTTTTTAATATTTTGACGAATTTTGCTGTTTGTATCTGGTAATCTGAGAAATTTATGTGACGACAACAATTTGCAGTGTAATATCCATTGGTGAATTCCTACAATCCTGCCAAGTGACACTATGTATTGTCTCTAATGTTCTTTTAAATTATTATTTTCTTATTCCCTTTAATGATTTGATCTATCTTCTATTCTTACATCTGGTAATCTGAGAAATTTTGTTGAAGACAACAATGTGTAATATAACAATCACTGTTAATCTCTATCATTTGGTTTGAAACTCTGTATCATTTTTAATGTCCTTGCTTTGTGTTGTCTGTATTTTGCTATCATTCTTTTTTTGGGTACTATTTTCTTTAAAATAAAAAAAGTAAAGAACAAACAAAACCAAATATTAACAAACATGAAAAATCAAATAAGTACTAATACAATTGCATTGGGGGATCTCAATACCCACTGTCACAAAAAGACAGATCAACTAGGCAAAAAATCAACAATGAAATATTAGAACTCATCCAAACTTTTGAACAAATTGACATAGTAGATGTCTACACAGTGTTACACCCCACAACATCAGAATACACATGCTTCTTAGCTGCACATAGGACATTCTCCAAAATGGACCACATACTAGCTCACAGAACATACTTAAGTAAATGCAAAGGAATCAAAATTCTCCCTTGCATATTATTAAACCATAGTGCAATGAAATTGGAAATCAATGGTAAAAGAAACCACAAGAACTTCATAAACACATGGAAATTAAACAGTACCCTTCTGAACAACCAATGAGTCACACATCAAATTAATGTAGAAATTAGACAGTTTCTCCAGTTAAATGGCAATGACAATACAACATACCAGACTTACGGGACACAATGAAAGTAGTCCTAAGAGGGAAATTTGTTGTGGTAAATTCTCACATCAGGAAAGCAGAATGAGATCAAATGTACAACTTAATGTTGAACCTCAAATTTCTAGAAAAAGAAGAACATATCAAATGCAAAGCTTGTATGAGGGAGGAAATTATAAAGATACGAGCAGAAGTTAATGCAATGAGAGTAAGAAAACAATATAAAGAATCAATGAATCAAAAAGTTAGTTCTTTGAAAGATTATATAAAATTGATAAACTCTTAGCCAGCCTTATTATCAAAAAGAGGACAGAAAAGACTAAAATTCATGTGATTAGGAATGAAAAGAATGAAATCATAACAGGTCCTGTGGAAATCCTGAAGATCATCAATATCTACTTTGACAACCTGTACTCTAATAAGGTGGAAAACACAGACAAAATGGGTAGATTCCTAGATACATATGAACTACCAAAACTGAATGAAGGTCTAAAAATTCTAAATAACCAATATCAGTCAATGAAATTAAAAATGTAGCAAAAATCTTACCAACAAACAAAAGCCCAGTGATGGATTCACTGTTGAATTTACAAGAAATTTAAAGAAGATCTAATGACACTAATGCCAAACAGGAACACTTATAAATTGTTGGTGGGAATGTAAATGAATACAACCATTACAAAGATCAGTAATGACGTTTCTCAAAAAGCTCAGAATAGGAATTCTATCTGACCCAGTGTTGGGAGCCACTGGAACTGGATATTGGTCATATGTGTGAGGGCAGGACAAGGCCAGATTGCCTCAGTCAAGCTACCCCAGTATTGAAAAAGCATCCTACCTGGTCAGTAACTGTCATTAGTCACTAGGCAACATATCCCCCTCCATGGTACTAACTTTGCAAGTGTATAAAATAAACACCCCTACTGTGGAAGTCAGTCCTCTTCCTATCAGGTAAGAGGTAACTCCACCTGACACAGCCCTTGTCTCTTGTCTTTATTTTTCTCATACCCACCGCCGTTTCTCTCCAGGGTACAATGAGAGACCAACGAGGTTCCCTACAACCCAGCTGTTCCTTTCCACATATTTCCTGAAATTTGAAGTTTCTATCATGGTCACTAGTCACAGCATGATCCAGCCAAGACTACCTTTCTGTCATTTCTGCCACTCCACTGTTTACTCATCTGAGTGACTGACTCCTGTTCTTCCTTTCTGTGCTACTGGAGCTGCTCCCCTAAGTGCTCCATTTTAAAATGGGCTATTGTCTTACAGTCAATTCATCCCAGAAATTCCAAAAAGTCATGGGAAATCAAAGATGATAATGAATGACATAGCAGTGAGTGAGTTCCAAAGAAAATATTTCAATTTTCTCTAAAATCCTTCATGTTATGAAGTTTCTGAATATATTCAGTGTTTTGGGGTGTAAAATTATGATATCTTAAATTTTTTTATGGTCGTGTTGTTAAATAATTTTGTATATTTTTTGAAAACCCCGCACCTGGACAGTTTAGTCTTATCTCTGTACCACTGTGGCAAACATAAGCAGAAATTAAAAGGACTTTGAAGCTTGAAATATTATATCACACAGGTCCAGCAGGCACTGGAGCTTGTCATTGCCTCAGCTCCTCAAGATAAAACAATAAATCTATTGCTTTTTTGGGTTATAGTTGTATTTATGGGAGTTCTGGGCGAGTCTTTGGTATATGTACCTAGTGAGTTGACTTAAGGTTTGCTCAATAAGACTTTTCTAGATGACAAGAGAAACTATTTCTCATAGGTTTTTAAATATCTTGAGAAAATCATTTGCAGATGATTTGTAAGGCGAACCATATACACTGCAATTTAGACCTTACATATCACAGGACCAAAAAAATGGTATCATAGTCTTGTCTATAAGGAACCATATAACCACTGCTATATATGAGATCTAAACTGATCTCTAGAGTAGTTATTATCTAGAGTAGTTATCATCCATTTTTCCCAGAAAAGAAAACAGATTTTGAAAGACCCACATTCTTACTGAGGTTAAGTGGCACAACAGAGCTTTGAACCAAACCAGTCTAATTCTGAAACTGTGCTCTGAACTCCTGCACTAAATGAACTCCCAGTGTTCTCCGTTTTTTTTTTCAAGTTTTCAAATAAAAATTTTAAAGTAGTTTTAGATTTACAGAAAAATTATGTAAATTGCTGGTTCTGTATATTCCACATGTAGTTTCCCCTATTATTACATCTTGGGGTACATTTATCACAATTGATGACTAATGGTGATATGCTATTATTAACTGAAGTGCTATCTTAGTCAGATTCTCTTAATTTTTCTTTAATAGATTTTATTCCAAGATCCCACCCAGGACTCCTCAGGATATTAGCCTGTCATGTGTCCTTAGGATCCTCTGATTGGGACAGTTTGTCACACTTTTCTTTCTGTGGATGATCTTGGCAGTTTTGAGGAGTACTGGTGAGGGATAGTGTAGAATGTCCTTTGATTGAGATTTAATGGTTTTATGATAATTAGACTGGAGAAATGGATGTGGGGGAGGAACACTTCAGAGAAAGGAGTCATCCTCACCATGGCACACCCAGGGCAACTCCTATCACATGGCCCAGCCTGGGCTGAGATGGTATTCATCTGCTTTTCCCACCATACAATCAGTCTTTTCCCACATTTCCTTTCAATATCATTTTAAAAAATATAATTTTGTCCTCATGTGACAATTCCTATCAAAAATTAACTCGGGTTTAAAAACACAAAAAGATTGGTTGTAGACAGAATAATTTATCTTAAAAACTTTTGCCTCATACTGAAAGAAATCAATCACTTCAATCATTAAATAATGATGGTAAGATTAATTTCTTAATGTCATCTATTTATGGAAATATTCTTATTAAAAGTCATATAGTAAATTTCAGTTTCACCCAGTATTAGTTTTTTTCAAGCTAGATATTTTATACTTTCATAATCATAACATATGTATTAGAAGCTCAAATTCTCTGTTGGAAGATTTAGAATAAAATTTTTTTTACCACATAGCGTTGTATGACAGAAGTACTCAAGAATATCATATTTTAATACCGTTGGAATAATATAAGGAAACTACTTTCAAAACAACATTTCTAAAATATTCTTTCAGAAGTCATTCAGAAAAAAATTTATTTTTGGTTTCTAAATGTCATTGGTTTCTAAAATGGATTTATGTATTCTTTAGAAAATATTTGCTAAGTGCATAGTACACTGCGACTGCTGAAGATATCAGCACATTTGAAAGACCTGCTTTTTGTGAAAGAAGTATGTGCAAATAATCTTAAAGTTTGAAAATTTTCAGTACCGTATGTTTCCCTGAAGTAGTGTGTATCTGATAGTTTCCCAGGGCTATTTCATACTCAAAACACCACAATGTTCTTTTACATAAGCAGCTTATGAAAAGCACATTGATAACACCCTGTGGCAAAGAAAAGATGTGTGTGGTTCTCAGTCGAACATAAGCGCAGGGGAGGAGCCAGCGAAGGGCATGCGCTCCCCTCCTGCCCAGCAAACTCCTGGAGTGTAACACGAGGCCGGGACAAAGCACAAGCCGGCGTCAATGCTAGCTGCTCTAGAGTAAAACACTCCAGGGAAACTTGGCTTCTCAAAATAAAAGTTCCACATTCGAAAAGCTCTTCCTATGATTTCTAACAATTTGTCACTATATTCCAATGAATTGTCTTGTTTTTTTTTCCTGTACCGGGAATCTAACTCAAGACCTCACGCTTGCCAGGTAGGCGCTGTACCGCTGAGCTAAATCCCCAGCCCCCTGGATTGTCTTCTAACACATCAGTTTCAGCTTACTTTTTAAAAAGGTGACTTTTGAAAGGAGATTACTGCTGAAAACTGCTCTCCGTTCTTCCAGACTACCTCCTCCTTCCCCGCTGGCGCACATGTATCATGCCTCCTAGGAAGATTTCATACTTTCTGTTTTCTCCAGTAGCCATTCAGTTTACGACCACCCATTCCTGCCCAGTTTCCAGCTTCTTCTTACCTTCTTATTGCGTTTCATGGGCTGCTTCACTTGCCTTTCAATAAACTCCATATTTTCTTGAACCATATTTTCTTACCTTATTCATTCCATATGTACTCTTTCTGCTTCTGTCTCACCATTCTATTAAAATTGTGTCATTTAGGTGACCACTCATGATTCCTACATTCTTCTCTGTACGTTTTGCAGTGTTGGCTACTTCCAGATGGTTTAGATTTTATCTTTGTTTTACCTGGAGTAGCATGGCTTCCTGTCTCATATTTTTAGTATTTTGGTTTGTTGGCTTTGGTATTTGTACTTCATTACTAGCTATTAATGGCTTTCAGGTTCCTCCCTGTTATGGTTTGTGTCTGGATGTCCCCCTAAAGCCTCGTGCAGTCATGGGGTGGGCTTCTAGAGTTTTTGATTGATCCATGGTCCAATGCTGGGATTATAGGTGTGAGAGCTATACCTGCCCTGGGGCGAGTAGCTTACATACAATATAAGGAGGGAAAGAGCCTTACTAAACTCTGTTATTTAGTAGGGCAGCTATATTAAAGCCTGACCTCCAATATTTTCAGGTTACTATGGCTTCAATGAGATGTAACCCCATTTTCAGTTGAGGAGGATCTTTACATAGATAGGCTGTTGCAAGAAAGAGGATGTGTTTACTCTTTCAGGTTCTTACACTAGGGTTTTTTTGGACCGGTTATGCATGCTTATATCTGGTAATCTGAACAACTAATCTGAAGACAACAATATGCAATATAACAACCATTGTTGAATTCCTAACATCTTGTTTAGTGAAATTTTGTATCATTTCTAATGTTTTTTTAAAATAATTTTTCATTCTCTTTAAAATAAAGAAAAAGAGGATGTGGCTTCTGGGAATTTTGTATATCACATAAAGTAATGGGACTCTGCCATGAAACAGAGTTTATATTGTATTCGTCAGCTTTTTGTTGGTATAAAAACCACCCAGGGCATGCTACTTTTAAAAGCAAAGAGATTTGTTAGCTTGTAGTTCATACTGACACCACTCCAGTGCTAGTATGGGCCCTCTTGGCTCTGTCACATCATGGAGGCTGACAGTAGAGGGAGCGCACGTCAGAGGAAGGAACACAGAGAAAGGAAGAGGCACAGAGGTGGGCAGGCATCAGGCCTGGGCTTTTAGAAGAGTCCTGAGAACTAACCAGTGTCCTATGAGAAATGCCCATATCCCTGCGGAGGGCGTGGCCCCCACTGATCTGAGACTCTCTCCCTCTCGAAGATTCCACACCACTTCTCCTTACCATCACGGTGGGGACCAAGATTCCAACAGATGAGACCTTGGGAAGATAAACCACAAACTTCATTGCAGGTGAAGACTGAAAAGCATGCCAAATTGAGGGTCCACCAGAGCAGGGTGAGGAATAAACTTTTCTAAAGATGGTTTTGTAGCTCTGGCTGGGACTGCTGTGCTCAGTCCTGAATCCTCATGGCACTGGGGGTAACTGCTTATATGTGTGCACAGACTGCCTTATTACATAATTACAAGATGTCTGTGGATAACAGAGGCATAAAATATTATACAGCCATGGCCAGTGTGCTAGGGTGGTGGAGACAGTATTGTAGGACTGAGCCCTAAAATTCATGAAAACCAAGGTTTCATAATGCTTTCTAGAAAATGTTGTTTTAAATTTCAAATTAATAATACTGTTCTGTCAGAGAGGTGTGGTTTTTTGTTTTACATTTATGACAAAGTACCATAGCTTCCATCAGCTTCCTATGTAAAATTGGTCCTTTCACCATGGTCCCAATTTAGGCTCTAAGAGAATTTCCTAGAGTTGTCTACCTAAGGCCATGTTTGTATTAGAAATGTTTAAACTTTATAGGCTTCAGAGACACTATTTTTCTAAGCCACGTCCAAACTTTCTTTTACTTTGAAGGAATTGTAGCTGGAGTATAAGACTTTTCTAGATTCATAAATTAATTTGAAGAAAAAATATTTAACCTCATTAGTCTTTTTAATGATTATCAATGTCCATAGTTTCTATGTATATGCACATAATGTACATAGTGATTTGAATATATGTGAAATATGATTTATAATACCCCCATTTTATTTGTTTTTATTTTAAAGAAAATAAAAAACAATAAAAATTATACAGAATTTCAAAACACTGATAGGAAATTAACCATGGTTATTATATTGCATATTGTTATCTTTAAAGTAATTGACGCAGATGGACAGAGATGAGGTGAAGATGGATGTTGAATGGAGCAGTCCTGTTCCAGAGTCTGTGTTCCAAGCTACTTGTGCTTCTTATGGTTTTATTTTAATGGAGGAGCAGAGTGACACCGGTGACCTCCTTCCTTCAAACTTAATTGTCTTATGCTCAGGAGCGAGCTTGGATTTGGACTCAATAGTCCAGGGTGACTCCCAACCAAAGCCAGTGCTATGTAGCTGGGTAAAAGGAGAATCTAGATCCTCCTTGTGCATAGCAGCCAGCCAGGCCTGAGATGACTTTCTGTTTGGGAAAAATAGTGTTTTCTCAGAATGACAGACTGTTCACTTTCATGACTACATTCAAACAGTGACAAGGTTGAAGAAATCCAACGCTATTTTTGAGCAGTTAAGTTCTGTGTTTATAGTCTCTGTTTTTGATTAAAGTTCTGCTACAACTGTCAGTCAAAAAAAACCTAAATGTGTTATGTACCAACTTCCCACAAGGAACTGTAATCATTAGGTATTGCAAACGCATACTAATAAAAAATAAAATCTGAAAAAAGACACAGGAAGATAGACTTGATCAGAATAAATGCATTTGTAATACAGTACACATCCTTTAGTAACCTTGCTTTTCATGTTGTCAAATTGCTTACAAGCTGTCATAAAATGGTTGCACAGTAATTAACACAAGAGCCATTAGAGCCATAATGCGTGGGTTTAGGGACAGAGATGAAAAAAAAGAACGAAGATGTTTTAGATCCACGTACCAAATCCATACAGGGATGGTAAACATTATGTACTGCAAACATGCACTAATAAGCATAAATAAATATATTTTTTAAAATGTTGAACCCACTCACCTACATATTGTGTAGGTAGTGTAGTGAATGTTTCTGTGCCTCCCTCTCCCTCCTGTAAAATGAGGATATTACCTTTAATTCCCTCATAGGACTGCTGTGATACTTAAACACCAACCTTTGTTGTCAAACATTTGGTACAGTAGCTGGTCTATGGGAAATGCTACAGAAGTGTTTGCTATGATTCTTAATACTGATTTACATTATACATAAATTAAGTAGTACTATTCTACCATTTTTATGACAATCTCTTTGTTTACAAACACATTTTGATTTTATTAATTTCTTATGTGAGCTGATGGAGGGGTTAGCTTTTTTTCAGAGTTTCCACCTTCCTAATTCCCCTATCCCCCAGAAAAATGCTGGAAAAGAACAACCTAATAAAATATTCAGGCAAAGAAGATGTTATTTATCATTTACAAAACTTTGCCCTTTTAAAAATCTTGTTCCATAGATTAAAATGTTATTTTATGATTTTTGCATTTGATTTGTGGCCTAAAAATAAAAAAGAAAGGAATAAAGCCATCTGAAAAATAAATCTTCCCTCTTAGGGAGATACAAATGTTAAGTGTCTGAGACTTAAGAAGGAAGTGACACAAATTACAGTGAAGAGTTGCTTTTAGTCTGTGTCTCCTGGTAACGTCTTCAAACCCCTGTACATTTCTACCCAGGGCCAATGTTCATTTATTGAATTGTATAATATTGTTCTCAATGAATCACAAATACTTTCAGGAAGAGAAGCAAATTTGAAATTTAATAGAAGCCAATTTTTTGATATTTATAGTGAGTTCTTACTACTTAATGTGTGAATTGGTTTTTTACCTTTTATTTTGAGAAAAGAATAGTTTGTAAAGATATAGTGGAGAAAAGGATCTGCTTTTAAATAAACGATATTGGATCATTTGCTATCCATAGGAAAAAATTAAACTTGATCCCATTTCACACTGAAGTGACTGCAATCAATTGCAGATGAGTTATAGATTGCACATATCCTATGTGAACTACGGACAATATTTTGGAGGATAACATAAGAGAATGTTTTCAGGACCTTAAGCCAAGAAAAATGTTTCTAATACTTAATAAAATAATAGATTTTATTAACATGAAAACTTCTGCTTATCAAAAGACACTACTGAGGGAGTGAAAATCAAACAAAAACATGGAAGAAGATACTTGCAATAGCATGTTTGTCAAAGATTCTTGGTTAATTGATATGATACTGACAGAAAACTCAAGAAAAGCAAAATGCTTAAAGAAGCCCTTTGCTAGAGAGGATACTGATTTTTCAAAATGTATGAAAAGATATCACACATCATCCTCAAGGAAGTGCAAATTAAAAACAGTGAAACACCTCTATGTACCTACTTAATGGCAAACAAGAAGCACAAATACTGCCAACATTAACTATCAGCAGACATGTACTAATTAGAACTCTTATTCACAATTTTAAGAAGTATGAGCTGATGCAATTACTTTGGAAAACTATTTGGTTTATCAGTTGGAGTTGATGGACCCAACAATGCTATCTCTAAGGAAGAAAGCTAGTCTACCCCTTCTTGAAAGTGGTACATAAAAACATCTTCTAAAAATTATTTACTACAGTAGTCATATTATCATTATTTATACCAACCTCAGTCTAGATTCAATCATTTTGCCCAACTTATTCATATGTGTATATATGATATACTATGTGTGATAGACAATGAAAAAGAATGAGTTACTGCTCTGTGAAACAGAGATGAATCTCACAAACATACTGATGGAAAAAAAGCAAGACACAGAATAGTACATAGTCTGTACTTCCTTTTGTATAAAATTCCAAAGGCAAATCTCCTTGCTAGAGACAGAAGTTAACAGCATGATTGCCTCTGTAGAGTGACAGATTTCTGGGAGTGGCTGTGAGTAATGTTGGTGGTGAAGCTGATAATGTTCCATCACATCTTAATCTAAGTGGTTCTACACTGTACATCTATGGTTGAAATGGCCACATTTAAAATTTATGAACTATATTTTATGTTACCCTTCAATAAAAAGATTTGAAAATCTGTAGTGGTCATGTGCTCAAGACTAAAAGAATTCCTGCAAACAACACAATTGTATCAAAAACTGCTTGTGAGTTCAAGGGGTTGCCAATGGCTTGCTGTGAAGATTGATATTTCTGAAGGACACATCAAGATTTTGAATTTCCTATGCAAACTGATCTGATTGATACAACCCAAGGTCTCAAATATTTACAGAACATCTGCATTGTGCCTATGATTTTTCTAGTGCTATAGTCAAGTCACTTTTGGATTATACAGTATTCAGAGATGATATGTAATTATTGCAATTTTGAGAATAATTGCAGTATGATAATAGTTTATACACCCATCTTTTAGCCATTTTTGATTGAAATTCTATTTATTTATTTCTACTGGGAAATTCTGAGTGAGTGAAATTCTTATGTGTCAGCCAAATAAGCCTACTGCTACTGCAATCCTTCAAGCTAATTGGTAGATATGGCAAATGCCACTGTAAGACAATTCCAGTCCTTTTTTCTCTGACAATCTGAGTTCTGGCTATTGGTCAATTTAGGTTCTGATGTATATGAAGAAATAGATGACAATCAAATGTAAATCAGAAGACATAGAACTCTTTGTGCTTTTGGGTTACTAGAGCAGGAACATTGAGTGGATGGGAGAGGAGTTTATCTAGAAAATTTTACTGTCTAAGGATAGATTGCTATAATGATTTAGGCTTGAATTTGCTAAGCTAAGAAATTCCTAAAACATAGCATAAGGCTAATTAAATAGATATATTCTGGGAAAGCTAAACCAGCAAGGATTTTGTTTGGAACTGCATAAAGCACTAGTTCTCTGGAATACCCTTGACATATAATTAGACAAATTGTATCATTTCTTATAATGAATAACAGAGGAATTTTCATTCCAAGGGAATAAAATTAGCTAGTGGAAATCCTTTGTATAAAACATCATCCACTTTATTATGGCACATAATCAATTATTGTAATGTCATTATAACTCCTCCGAATGCTACAACTTCTCTTATATCAATATGTCATTTTGCTTGGACAAATTTTAAAACATCTTAATCTTGGTAATGGGCATTGGCTACAAATTTGGTAAATATACTTCGTCCAGTATATCTAGATAAACAGTTGATAGATACATTTACTTTAGTTGGCCTAAGTTTCATATGCAAAAGAAAAAATGTGCTGTCTCCATTCACAGTCTCAATATATATGGTCATCAACATAGTAAATTCCTGTACATTTACAATACTTCTGCTTTCTTTTTTTTTTTGTTGTTTTTCTTTCCAGTACTGGTAATTGAATTTATGACCTCGCGCTTGCCAGGCAGGCACTGTCCCACTGAGCTAAATCCCTAGCCCCATTTCTGCTTTCTTCTGTGGCCTGGTGTTCCCTATATTACTCTTTGTCTAAACCAATATGATCCTCACCTGCAGTTATTTGTAACAGGTGTTTTTGCTTTTAATATGTGCTTTATTTTAAGACCTTATCATTAATAATATTCATTTGAAGAACGCTCATGGCTCACAGAGATTGAGATGAAACACAAACTGGGTCTGGGCTCTTGAGTTTGGCTTCCCAATACCTGCCATCCTTTCATTCTCAAGGCTTCAGCGTTCTAGAACTCTCTCATGTGCTGTTACTTCTGTGTAGTGGAGAATGAGACCAGAAACTGAATGAACGCCAAAAGAGTTCCCAGTCATTTTTAGCAGAATAGTGTAACTGAAAAACTTGAGAATTATAAAGAGCTGGTTTCAAATCTCAGTTCAAGTATGCATTTATTGTGAAGACTTGAGCAAATAATTTGATCAGAGTTTTAATTTGTATGTGACTTTGAGTTTTCCCAAGTGGTGTTTTAAAATTATTGTTATATGGGACAAGCTGCTTTTCTGAGTTCATCTGTTGCATAGCATTATAATTTAGTCTGTGTGTATAGAATTGCTGCTATGAGGCAGTAATATTTTAAAAGGAATGCCAGATTCATATTTATAAGACAGAAGACTGAATTTTAGCTTTGGGGTTTACTACTTTTGTGAAACTTTCAATTTTTCTGCCTCTCAATTTTTATTTACATTCCTGTATTTGGGAATAATTCAAAGTACTTCATACATAGTTGTAAAAATCAAACTACAAGCAAACACCTACTCATTTATTCATTTCTTGAGAAATATTAACTAATTTTCTATTATAAGATGAACACTTCTAAGATACAAATGTCCCTGGAATGGTAACTGAAGATGAGAAAGACTATGAAGACAGTCTAAGGTTGAAGAAGCTGAAACCAAACTTTAACCTTGCTCTTAGTTCATCTGTGGATGTGGGTAAATTCACAAAAGGTAATGTTTTACCAAACAGCCACAGGTAAAAGATTCTCATTTAGACTTCTAGGAGAATTAAAAGGTTACATAGTGTAGGGCCAGGGATGCATGTGGGATTTATATAAAAATTCTGAGCAGAGAGTCTGGAAATCAAGCTGGGAGAGGCCTGACTCAGGAGCTCTGATGCTTCATAGTGTGAAGACAACCTGCTCAGATTCCAGTGCATCTCTGGCTAAGCAGGACCTGTGGATAAGGTGGAGACCCTGGTACTTTAGGAACATGACTCTCTCCTTGAAGGCATAGGAAGGTCTTGGGATAGTGCTCATTCTTACATGAAGGGGGTCTTGGCATTCTGATGAGGAAAATTGCATCGTAGTTTTATGACACCAAACTTAGAGAGGTCTTGTCTGGTCTCTTGGGAAATCTAAATAATGAAGAATTGACAGTGAATAAAGAACTGCTAAAATACAGATTTGATATTATACTGATTTTGTTGTATATATGAATCAATGGTTTTGGTGACCTACCCGTGACATATACTCTTTCATAGTGATATGCTTCATCTGATATTCTTCTGTCTCATAGTTTGATGTGCACTTTACTCCTATAAATTAAAAAAACTAATGTTGTGGTTGATACACTATGTCAATTTGAGGAGTCTAGTAGCTTAACTCTGTGATTCAGCAGGGAGCCAGGGTTCTTACTTTGTATTCAACCTGAGCCTGTGCAAGAGGTGGGACTAGACATGTTGAGGGTGTAAAGGACCACACCTCTTAGGGCGGGTAGGCTGCATACAATATGAGGAGGGAAAAGAGGCTTGATTCTCTCTCTTTTTGCTCTTGTTGCTTTTGCTGTCTGCTTCCACCTTGAACTGTTGCCCCTGTACCATGCTACCCTGCGTTAGAGCCAGCTGGGAACCTCCAAAAACTGTAAGCTACATAAACATTTCCTTCCTTAATTTTGAGCAATGGGTATTTTGTCTCAGCAACAAGAAAAAAGTAACCAAGACAGAATTTGGTACCAGGAGTGGGGTTGTTACTGTGACTGTATCTGACCATGTGGTTCAAAAGCCTTTGGAAATGGCTTGTGGAAAGTGTTTGGAAAGGTTTGAAGATTTCACCTGAAAGAGAAGTGCTAGAATACCTTCAGCTGTGTATAGGAGATTCTAGTCAGATTTCAGAATACTAGAAAACTGATAGAAATCCTCCTGGTAAAGATCAGGTTTGGGAGGTTTCTGCTGGGAAGAAGGACTGCATTGCTTGTTGGACTCCAGATGATGTGTGTTATGGCTTGGCAGAAAGTTTGCTTGCATTTTGTTCATGTCCAGAGACTTTGCCTGAGACCGAGATTAAGGGCTGTGTATTGATTAATCTGGCCGAAGAAATTTCAAGGCAGTCAAATGTTGAGACTTTGGCATGGCTATTGTTGGGGGCTTTTAGCCAGATTTATGTTGTGAATCAAGAGCACAGAGCCCAGCAGGATGATTTAAAATGTTATAAGTTTGGCCAGAAAGGAAGCTCCAGTAAAGCTTTTGACTGCAAAGATAAGGCTGAGGAGATCTTGTTTGCTGAGAAAGAACAGAATAGAAAAGATGCCCTGAGGGCATCACTAGGAACAGCAAGTCTCCACCCTTTGCAGCCTCAACCCTGCAAAAACGAAAGATCTTACTTTGAGGAGAAAGCCACAGACTGCCATGTTCCGGAATGGTGGTGGCCACACCAGGTTCCAGAATTGCATTGGCATAGAGAATTTGTTCCTCAGAATAATGTTCAGAGTCATCAGTGATCCAGGCACTCGACCTCTACAGCCAAGAGAGAAGAGAGCCTGGCCACTACTCCAACTGGCAGCAGACCTTGGCATCATCCACATGGTGTTGGTTTTAGGCACATGCAGAATGCAAGAGTTCTGAGATTAAGAAGGCTTCCACCTAGATTTCAAAAACGCTTGGGAGGGCAGGCACTGTGCCCCTGAGAGGGCAGTATGTGAAGCTGTGAGTGTAAAGTGAAAGGTGCAATGGAGATTCCAGAAGTTTACAAAGCCAGGAATGTGGGCTGCCTGAGGAAAGCTGCAAGGAGGAAGCAAAATGGGCCCAAGAGAGAAATCATGGGAGCTGCAACCTTCAGAAGTGCCATAGAGGAGGAGCCACATGGAGCTCACAATTTGCCACAGATTGCCTCTGATGTTGAATTTGGAACTACAAGCCTTAATGTTTGCCCTGCTGGATTTTGGACTTGCTTTGGTCCCATTCCTTTGTAGTCCCATGGCTGCAACTTTTGGAATGAAAATGCTTATTTTGTGCCATTAAATGTTGGAAAGTGTTTAACTTTTCTTTTTCTTTTTTTTTTTTCCGGTACCGGGAATTGAACTCATGACTTTGTGCTTGCCAGGCAGGTGCTGTGCCGCTGAGCTAAATCCCCAGCCCCTTAACTTTTCATTTGTACAGGGCCTTGTAACTAAGAGTTTGCCTTATATCTAGGAGGAGACTTGGTACTTGGACTTTTTAGCAATGCTGAAGCCTTTAGGACTTTGGCAACTCTTGCAGATGGACTAAATGCCTTTTGCATAAAGGGATGTGCATGAGTCTTTTGGGGAGAATGTTATGTGTCTAATGTAATATAATGTTTTTT
>NW_004955505.1:2629475-2631771 GCF_000276665.1 Chinchilla lanigera | reverse complement strand
TTTGGTTTTTGGTTTTTCTCCGGTACCGGGAACCGAACTCACGACCTTGCGCTTGCCAGTCAGGCGCTTTTGCCGCTGAGCTAAATCCCCAGCCCCTAATATAATGTTGATAAGCTTGATAATGCTTCTTAAGAATTTTAAAATCTGTGTTATAATGTTCAAGTTGTGAAATAATAAGAATAATGTCTTTGTATCTGGAAACAGGTTTAAAGAAATGTGTCTGGTCACCAAGTTGACAAGGGGTGAATTGTTATGGTTGATACACTGTGTCAATTTCAGGAGTCTAGAAGCTTAGCTATGTGACTCAGCAGGGAGCCAGGGTCCTTACTTTGTATTCATCCTGAGCCTGTGCAACAGGAGGGTCTGGATATGTTGTGGGTGTAAAGGACCACACCCCTCAGGGCGGGTAGACTGCATGAAATATAAGGAGGGAAAGAGGCTTGCTTCTCCCCTTTTTTGCTCTGATTGCTTTTGCTGTCTTCTTCCACCTTGAATTATTGCCCTTGTGCTATACCACCCTGCCTTGGAGTCAGCTGATTATAGACTACAACCTCCACAAACTGTAAACAAAATAAACCTTTCCTTCCTTAATTTTGGGCATTGGGTATTTTGTCTCAGCAACAAGAGAAAAGTAACCAAGACAATCAATAATACTGAAAATCTAATTTATAGCTTAAAATTTGCTTTGAGAAATAACAGTGTCATATAATTTCTTTGTCACATTTAGAATTAAAAAAAAACAGAGGAACAGTTCATCCTACTAACCCATGGAAGAAAGCCTCGTCCATCAGAATTGTCTACGAAAGCACTAAAACCATGGCACAAGACCCTGCTCTGAAGAGACTCTAATTTAATAGGTATTCAGTGTGAACAAAGAATTCATTTTTCATTTTAAAAATCTCCCTGGTGAGTTTAATGTATAATATGTTTTTTAAGATATGTTAGAGAAAAAAATTTTACACCCTTAGAAATTTTCCTTTAGATTTTACTGGATATTTCTTATATGGGCCAGTGAAGCTTTAAGAACATTTTTAGAGGAGTTGCTTTAGAATTTAAATTTCCACTTGGAAGTTTTATTTTTTATATACCTGAGAGACTAACCACATTATTTATTAGAATATAAATCCAGAAACCTCAAAGCAGGGAGCTTGGTTTTTTGCATCACCTGAAGTGCTTCTGATATGATTATAATCCCTCCATCAATAGGCAAAGAGCTCTACAGGTCATGAAGGTTGAATTTCACATTCCTATTTGGGGATATTTTGTTCATGCCTGTGATGGTGTGAGGACCGTCTGTCTGCACTGCGATATGTACCAGGTACCACCTGCATGGCTAGCAGGAATCTCTGTCCTTTCCCCTGATAAATTTAAAGCATTTAAAGCAGGAATCTTTGTCCTTTCCCCTGATAAATTTAAAGCATCTGGGGGAAAATATTTATAAATGCCTCATAAGTTTGCCTGGTATGCCTATTTTGAGTCACTGCACTCAGGTGAATGGTGATGGTGAAGTGAAAAGATCGTGGGTTTTGGATATGAATTTGAGTCAAGGTTTGCCGGTTGGTTGGTTGACTAATTGATTCAACAAATATTTATTGAGTGTCTCCTTTTCCCTAGATGCTGTTCTTGGGATAGGGAAACAGACAAGTGAACAATGATTACAGAGCGATGGGGCCAGAGGGGAGGTAAGCACGAGGTGAGAGGTCTAAGAATGGAGACGTCAGCATAAATTCCACGTTGAGGGTCAGCCTGTTTGAGAGGATACCGGAGTTCTTAGGCTTCTAGGAGAAAGTTTGACCTTTGTTTAATGTTTAAAGAGAATTCAAGCTAAATGAGAGGGAGTGTGAGGTAGTTCATTGTGATGGTTAAACTTGGTTGTCAGTGTGGCTGGACTGTGACACACATAGACAAATGGAAAAGCACTTGTAGGCGTGTCTGTGAGGGTATTTACGGAGATGACTGACCCGTGGGTCTATGAACTGCATGGGAAAGACCTGCTCAGAATGTGAAGCTTCTCTAACAGCCTGGCAACTGATGCCAGAGAAAGCAGAAGGGGGAGCTCACTGGCATACGCTGCACTCTTCCTCCCCGGCTCCTCTCCTCTGTCTCCTTCCCCTCCTCTTCCTCCTCCTTGCTCTTCTCCTTCTCCTTCCTCTTCTCCTTTTTCTCCTTTTCTTCCTTTTCTTTCTCCTCGTTTTTCTTCTGTTATTCGAGGCCAACCCTGAGACTTTTCACTGAGGTATATCTCTATCCCTTCCCTTCCCTTCCCTTCCCTTCCCTTCCCTTCCCTTCCCTTCCC
>NW_004955505.1:2594224-2629375 GCF_000276665.1 Chinchilla lanigera | reverse complement strand
CCCTTCCCTTCCCTGCCCTTCCCTTCTCTTCCCTTCCTTTCCCTTCCCTTTTGTTCCTCTTCCCTTCCCTCTCCTTCCTCTTACCTTTCCTCTCCTTCCTCTTACCTTTCCTCTCCTTCCCTTTCCCTTACTTTCCCTTTTCATCCTCCTCTTCCTCCTTCTCCCGCTCCTCTCCTGTCCTCTTCTGTCTTCTCCTGTCCTCTCCTCTTCCCTCCCCTCACCCCCTCTGAAACAGGCTTTCATTGTCACTAAATTGCCCAGGCTTCAGCATGCAATCTTCCTGCCTCAGTTTTTCCCAGTGGTAGTGATTACAGACGTGCAACACCATGTCTGGCTTGCTTGGCTCTTTGTGCTTGTACTATTGCCTACCGTCATGACAGGCTTCTGATTCTTTAGCCTTTGAACCTGGACTTACATCATTGCCTCGCTGGGGAGCTTTCAGGCCTTGAGCCTCAGATGAGAGCTGCATCGTTGGTCTTTTGCTCTGAGGCTTCCAGCTTCTTGGATTGAGCAGTGATGGGTTTTTCCAGCCTGTAGATAGGCATTGTAGATTTTTTTAACCGCAGACCATGTAAACTTATTTTAAAAATCTTTTATGATTATATATATTCCATCGGTTCTGTTCCTGTGAGGAACCCTAGTGCATTCATCCCAACAAATATGTGCGTAGCATGTTTGAGAAATGCAAATAGTTTAGGATGGCTGAAGGAGAAGGTAAAAGAAGAAGATGACAGATGAGGCTGGAGAACTCAGCAAAGCTGCATTGTGACAGCATTATCTGGAAGATCATGTAAAAGAAAGACCAACTCAAGGAAGAAATGGCTATTTATTAGTAAGCTTTCCAACTGGAAGGACAGTGGTGCTGGTGCTGGTGGTGAATGGATCATAGAGTTACTTAGGAAGTTACCCCGATTATACTTTTATACTTAATCACACACATGTGCAAAGGGAGAGTAGTGACCTATCGAATCTTGCAGCTTTCTGGGTGGAGAAACTAAATGTTGGCCACATGTTTTACAAATTCAGGAGACGCAGGAAAATGAGCACTTTTGAGGGAAGATTTTCTGATCCACTTCTCTGTGACAAATATTTCTTCACAGAATTATCCTAAGTTTCCAGAGGGCATAAGTTGATTTTCCCACTTATTGCATTGCTAAAAGTCAAGTAACATCAGGTCACAATCACCAAAACAGTAAATACATTGAGATTATTCAGATTAGATACATTGCAGGGGGATTATAATATGTAGCAAACTGCCTGTAGTGCAGTGTGGAAGGGGCCTTTTGATGTGCCACCACTGCGCTGCCCTCAGGATTTGCATGTGACTTTAAGAAGATAGCCTGAAAAAGAAATCATAGGTGAGAGCTCTGGGGCTTGGGTAGCATCTACATGTAGCTTGCAACCTGGGAATTCTCCTAGGGATGTGTGTATGAATATATTACAAATGTATATAGAATGAAAGGTGCGAAGTGTTCAGTGACAGATCTGAGCAGGGCAAAGAGCCTGCCCACTTTCTCTGAAGCTGAGAAGTAGACTATCAGTGTTTGGGGCAGGGCCTCAGACAGCCTGGAAAATCTGAGATGGTAATCACTAGAGAGTGTGTGAGCCATACTAGTGTGGATAAAATGGGTAGATAATTCAGTGTCTAAGAACTGTGCTTATATGTTCATGAGTGACGTTATCTTCATCTGCTTATGGGAGCCAGATTAATTTCCCAGATTATAGAAATCAAATTTGCAGTTATATTGACTTGGGGAGAAATTTAAAGGGCAACTGAGAATATAAATCTGGAGTCCAAGATGAATATCTGAGCTAGATATTTAGGAAGAATTTTCTCTGTGTTGTGGATCTTATATTGGCTACCTTCAAGATTTTGGATTTTTTTCAGTTTTAAATAATAGACTGTCATCTATCCAGTACAGTGCTATAAGGTTCTTAGATGACTGTTGAAAGGCCATGATAATTTTACCATTTTAAGTCCCAATGCATGTAGGCTAGAAGTACTAAACTTGAATTTGTAATAGCATTTACAGATTTTTGTGACATAAAAATCAATAAAAAGTTCTCCTGTATAAACTATTTTCTCCTGTGTAAACTAACCTGAGAAAGCTAAGAAAGAAAGCTAATAGAGTCGAGCAAATCTTTCAGACTCAATTACATTGGATGTTTGCAGAGTTTAATCACTACTTTAAAGACTACTACTTATGTAAGCACTATGTTTTTACTACATACAGTGTATGTATAAAGATAAAGCCTAATTTTCTAGAACTTTATATTCTAATACGAAGTAAAAAAAATCCTTAAGACTAAAAAGGAAATGCATATTCTAAATGAAGGGATTAAAGGGAGATGTTTGATGCACCATCTTACCAAATTGTTACGTGTTGGCCACTTGATAACAAATATTCCTAATGTAGTCAAGCAAGTTATATGCAGAATCTCAATTTTTATCATTAGTGATCAACAGATAGTGTGATTTTCTCCAAAAATCTTCTCCTTAGACATACTTCTTAATTACAAAAGAAAAATTGGTAATTGAGAAGTAGAGAAATATAGTCAACTTCATGATAGTCAAGTAAATGAAATTCATTTCACCATCTGTGGACAAACAAACCAACATGAGATGCCCTATGAGATCCTAGGCCAAGAGGGACGTGGCATCTTTGCTACAGCATTATTGAGAGAAGCGAGTGAGCTGAAACAAATCTTAGGAAGCACCACGTATACCCAGATTAAGTGACGGTCTTTGAAGAAATATTACCATACTGTTTAACAATGGATTGAAAAATGATGATAGGAGGGGAGAAGACTCATCAGGAGATATTTATAAGTATGTCCCCTGAAGAGTTCTTCTGCTTGCAGCATTTATGCAAGAAAAAGTGACACATTCTAAGGCATATTTGTGCCTAAAATGGTGCCTGTTTTCTTCAGAGGAAGCTGTTATGAGTTAAATTGAAAAAAAACCCAACAACCCAAAAGCCTCATGTATTTGGAAGGTGACTGCACTGTGGGAATGCTACAGCTGACTTGTAGAGGTGGGGTCTGGTTGCAGGTGGTGGTTACCGTGGGAAAGGCCTGGAAGGGTATCTGTCCATCTCTTTTGCCTCCTCTCTTTAATAACTGCTTCCCAGCTACTATGGGGTGAGCTGCTGTCTTCTGCCAAGCCCTTCCACCATGCGACTGACCATGCGAGGCCTGAAACTTCTAAAACATGGCCCAAAGTAAAGCACCTCTCCTCCATTAAGTGATGGGTGTTGGACATTCTGTCCCAGTGACAAAGGTGACTAGGACAGAAATGGTATTTTTTTTCTTTTTGTTTTGGTTCAATGTACATAACGCAAAATTTTCTATTTTAATCCCTTTCCTTGTATAATCAGTGGCATTAAGTATGTTTTCATTGTTGTGCAACTACAACCATCTATGCTGGATCCTTTTTGTTATGGTTGATACATTGTGTCAACTTGGGGAGTCTAGAGGTTTGGCTAAGTGTAGTTTTTCCTTACAGCTCAGGCTGAGATTTTGGAGAGGTCAGAAGCTAAACAGCTATTTTCCTTTTGGGTATTTTTCCAGGAGAACTGAAAGCATCATATCACAGTGACATATGTGTCCATGTTTATAGCAGCACAATTTGTCATAGCTAAATCTTGGAAACAACCTGAATACCCATCAACTGAGGAATGGATAAAAAAGATGTGGTAATTTTGTGTAATGATATATTATTCAACTATAAAGAAAGATGAACTTGAGGCTTTTATAGGTAAATGGACACAACTAAAGACAGTACTCATAAATGAAATAAATCAGGCCCACATGTGTAAACATCATATTGTCTCACTCGTGTAAGAACCTGAAAGAATGAATAAAATCTAGGAGGTAGAGTAGATATTGTGAAAGGTAAGGAAAGTGCTCAAAAGGAAAGAATAATTACCATGAGGGAAAAGAGAAAAAAATAAATAAGGGAAAAATATGTATACACACATACACTATAGCTAAGATAGTTGTACTACTGATTTGTATTGCTTTATTGAAAGGAGCAGTTAATGTTTAATTGTTTGATCAATCTTACATGCCTATATTTGTTTATCTGAGTGACCAATTTGAAAAGATCAATATGTAATACAATAACCATTGCTAATTTCCTATCACCTTGTTTGAAATTCTGCATTGCTTGTATTGTTCATGTGTTATTTTGTAAATGTATGTGTGTTTATTAATATGTTTTCATTCTTTTACCTTTAAAATAGAAAAGAAGCTAAACTGGAAAAGAAAACTGAGGATTTATAAGAGAAAGTGGCTCATGCCAAAGAAGAAAAGTTTGGTGTGCATTAGGTGCCAGATCAGGTTTTACTGGAGCCCAACAATATATGAAAAATTCCTTAACAGGGACCACACTTTTCATTCTATTTCTAAAAACTTGCTCACTATAAAACTCCTCCAATGAACTGTCATTTAATTTTTACCACTGTTACAGAAACATCTGAAAAATATCAGCTGGGTTAGTGGGTGAGGAAAACACGTGTACCATTTCCCAGGTGATGTTGCCAAACAGGATGTTTAGGCAGTGAGGAAGCCTAACTGGAGGGGAAATACCTCTAGTCAACAATGTCTGCAAGAGCATCAACAGGAAGATTAATTTTGAAAACACCATCAGGTGTACTTTTATGCTACCTGAATAAAAAATCTGAGATGGTCTTTTGTTTAGTATTATACCATTTAGAATTCTGTCCAACACTAATTTATTTTGTCTTGATTTTAATATTTGAGGCTATAGATTCTGCATGCCTGAATTCACTAAAGCCAGGAGTTTTAAAGCCCTGCTTCTCTTTTGGACTTCATCCCTTTCTAAGTTCCACATATACAGTTCATTACAACTATTAGGATGAGTTTCAATGTAAATTTCCACTCTTTTCAGTCCACCTTAAATTGAAAGGTTTAGGCCCTGATCATCATTATAAAGAAGGGGCATTTAAGAAGTTATAACTGGGGCTGGGGATTTAGCTCAGCGACAAAGCGCCTGCCTGGCAAGCGCAAAGTCATGAGTTCGGTTCCCGGTACCGGAGAAAAACAAAAAACAAAAAACAAAAAACAAACAAAAAAAAAAAAGTTATAACTATATGAAAACATAATGATATAGAATAGATATGATATAGAATAGTGATATAGAATAAAAAAGTCACACCGTGGGACATTTTCTAAACAAGAAAAGCAACAGAGAACAAACTCATAGCTGCAAAAAATGATTCCTGTCTTCTGTTTATTTTTTCTCAGTCTCAAAAGAGTGCATCCAAGTGGTAGAATCTAACTTGAATAAGAGTTTATGCTGCAAGGGAGTCTAGTAGGATGTGGATGGTAGCTTTACAACTTATCTAATTATAAGTATACAACAGAGACTCAGTAAGTGAATCCTGATTTATCAATACTGCAAGTTACTTATTATTCTATGAGTTGAGAAATATCTTGAGAAACACATGGGGGGAAGAATTAGTCCTCAGTAGGCCCCAAAAGCACACCCTTTGAAATATCAGAAGCAAATGAAGTTTAGCTGTCTGGTGAGGTGATTTGCATCTGAAAGAACTATGAAGGCCTTTCTTGGATGCTGTAAGTAACTGGAAAACAAATGGTACTAACAGCAGGTACCAGATCACTGGGCAGAAAGTGTCTACTCAAAGATGTGGTGACTTTGATAATGTTGTTTGTTAGAACAGGCAACTAAGGTAAGGCAGGTGAGCAGGACGGTCAGTACAGAGGTACCTTGGTTCATGAGCTCAGTTCTTTCCACTATTATGGTTGCAAACCAAACTGGAGTAGGAATGAATAAAATTTCCCCATAAAGTAACATTGAACATAACCACTGAATTTGAATCTGCTCTTGTCATTTTGCAACCAGAACCACAGAAAGAATCAAGTTTGTGAATTGAGGCACCATTGTGTTGTAAACTTTAAAACTTTCTGAAAGGCAGATTATTCATAAAAGATACTATCACAAGTACATATACTGTAGGTGGATTCTTCCCAAGATACAGGAAGTATACAGTAACTATTTTTATAATTTTTTTCAACTAAATTTAAGCTTATAGTTGAAAGATTGCAGATATAAGTCAACTTGGTTAATATCTTGAAGGAGGAAAATAATTTTTTGAACAGTACCATATTGTATTTATAAAACTACATGTGCTTTATTGTTTATTTTTATTATTGATGGACTTTAATTTTTAGATCTATTTTAGGTTCACAGCAAAATTGATTATAAGTGTGGAGGTTTTTCAGTACCTCCTGTCCCCACACAGGCACCACCTCTCCTATAGTCAACATCCCCATCTGAGTGGTACCTTTGTTTCAGTGAATCTACACTGACATACCTTTATCCTCCAAAGCCCATAGTTTACATTGGGCTCCTTCTTGTTGGTGTACATTCCATAGGTCTGAACAAATGTATAATAGTATATATCCACCATTACAGTGTTACACAAAATAAGGTCACTGCCCCCCCACCCCCAATTATCTGCTACACTAATTTGTCCCTCTCTTCCCTGTAATCCTTGACAGGCACTGTTTTTTTTTTTTTTTTTTTTTTTAAATACCTCTATAATTTCACATTCCCCATAATGTCATTTAGTTGGAATGATAACTATATAGTTTCTTTCACTTAGTACTATAATATGCATGTAAGGTTCTTACATGTTTTCTTCATGGCTAAACAACTCATTTATTTTTGGTGCACAATGTTTAATTTCTTCCCATAAATTAAGATGTCCTTGTTGGTTTTTGTAGATATTCTTTATCAAGTTGAGGAAACTCTCCTTTATGCCTAAGAATTTTTATTGTGAATTAGAGTTAGATTTTTATCAAACACTTTTTCACTATGTTGGTTCTTCCTATCCATGAACAAGGGATCTCTTTCCATTTTCTGATATCCTCCTCGATCTCTTTTATCAGAGTACTGTAATTTTTACTGTATAGATCTTTTATTTCCTTTGTTAGATTGATTCCTAAGTATTTCATTTTTTTGGATGCTATTGTAAAGAGTATTGTTTCCTAATTTTTCTCTCAGTGAGTTTGCTGCTTGTGTACAGGAATGCTATTGATTTTTGAATGTTGCCTTTGTATCCAGCTATGCTACTGATTTTGATTATTATTTCTAGAAGTGTTTTTGTGGAGTTTTTAAGGACTTTTATATACTATATCATCTATGAATAATGATAATTTCACTTCTTTTCTTATCTTTTTTCCTTTTATTTCTCTCACATCTAATTGCTCTGGCTAATGTTTCCAGAAATTTATTGAATAGGAGTGGTAATAGTGGACATCCTTGTCTCATTCCTGATTTTAAAATGAAACATTTCAGTTTTGGTCCATTTAGTATGATGTTGGCTCTTGGTTTGTCATAGATGGCTTTGATCAGATTGAGGTAAAGACCATTTATTCCTATGTTCTGTAGGGTTTATTATCATTAATGAGTGTTGGACTTCATCAAAAGCTTTTTATGCATCTATGGAGATGATCATGTGGTTTTTGTCTTTGGCTATGTTGACATGATGTATTACATTTATTGATTTACATATGCTGAACCATCTCTGAATCCCTGGGATGAATCCTACCTGATCATAGTGTGTAGTCTTCTTGATCATTTGGTGCACTGTTTGCTAGTATCTTACTGAATATTTTTGAATCTGTTCGTTAGAGAGATTGACCTGTAGTTCTCTTTTTTGTTTGAGTCTTTCTCTGGCTTCAGGGGAATATTGCAATGCTTCACTCCAAATTCTTCTTTTCTAATGGTTTGTGTTGAGAACTTAGTTTACCATGATTCTTGAGAATCTTGTTGAGAACTTAGTCTATCTTGATGGGTTTCCTTTATAGGTGATCTGTTTCTTTTCTCTTTTTAGCTTGTAACAGTGTGTTCTTGTGCTGAATTTCTGGGATTTTGATTATTATATGTCTGGGTGTAGATTCATGTTCATTATGGTTAGTCAGATTTCTATATCCTCATATATATATATATTAGATTTTTCCCCCCATGCTTTGGAAATTTTATGCTATTTCTTCTGCAAATAGACTTTTTACATCATTTGTGTTGACTCATGCTATTTCTAGAAGTGTTTTTGTGGAGTTTTTAAGGTCTTTTATATACTATGTCATCTATGAATAATGATAATTTCACTTCCTTTCTTATCTTTATTCCTTTTATTTCTCTCACATCTAATTGCTCTGGATAATATTTCTTCTGCAAATAGACTGATTTTTTCATCGACACCTATCAGTCTTATATTATTTTTGTTTTCATCATTTTGCAGTTGTTGAACTGTTGTTTCCCGGTTCCTTTTATTTTTAAGAGATCTGTCCTATCTTGGTAGCTAGTTGCAATCCTGTCTTCAAGGTCTGAAAATCTATCTTCAGTTTCATTCAAGCAATTTTGCCAGCTTTCCATGGAATTTTTAATTTCCTGGATATCTCTTTGAATCTGTTTTATGCATTCTAATTCTTTCCTATATTATTCATTCAAGGTTTTCATCATTTTCCTGTGCTCCTCTACTTTTTTGATATGCTGAGCAATTCTTTCATTATGGTTATCATTTCATTTTTTTACCTGAGAGATTATTTCTAATATGATTTCTTCTGTAGAGTCCTGGAGTTGTTTCTTTACTTCAGTTGTTATCATTTCAGAAATTTCAGGTGTGTGAATTCCAATTTCTTCTATGTGGATGTCTCCTGGACTTCTTCTGGGTGGATTGGTGGTCTGAGATTGCATTTTGCTCCTTCTTCTTGACATTTTCTATTTCAAAAAAAGTTTTCATCTTGTTTTCTGTGATGATCCTTGTGGGTTTTGGGAGTATGTCTATATCACTAGTATTAAGGCTTCTCTAGGAAAAGTCTGTTCTTCAGGGATATCATCTGTGTGTAGGAGAATCTTGGTGTGCATCTGTCCTGAGATCCCACCTTCCCAATTAATTGACAGTGGAATGTTGGTTTCTGTTTGTCTCTGTCTCAGGCTTTTGTTGTAGGGTATGGTGAGGTTATTACCCCAGAGCTTCCCAACAATGTTACACAAGTTAGAATGAATGATTATAACATATATGACATCCCAGGTACAGTAGTACAATTAGCAATAATGATAGCATCAAGCACAATTAGAAACTGACAAACTGTGGCAACTATTAATTGTGTACTTCAGATCATAGAAGCAAAACCTATAGTTATATAACATAGGCAATCATAAATTAGGAGTTTATATAGAAAATTTTTCCCTCATTAGAGTGGATTTATCCTGGGTTCCTCTGGACAAGCCAGTTGCCATGTCCTAGGTATTTCTCATGCTGGTTGCCCATCCCATGATGTAGGGGGTTGGGCCAAGCATTTGGGTTCTTCGTTACAGTGGCTACCAGAATTGCAGAGGGGCTGTAGGTGGAGTTTCTCCCCTCCCTCCTGGCTCACTGAGGCTCCCGCGATGACGCCCTTAATGGTGGAGGGGCAGTGAGCCCTTTCTCTGGTATTTCAAGTACACTGTATCATAAAATCTTTTGAAAGTTATCTCACAGGTTATAGTTGGTCTTTTCTGAGTTTTTCTTTATACATTGTTCTTCTCCCTCTTTGTACTTCAGTTTGGTAAATGTCTGTTAATTATTTTCAAGCTCATTCATTGTTTCCTTGGCCTTGTCCAGTTTACCGATAAGGTCATCAGAGAAAACTTTAAGTGTTTTTAATTTTTATTATTTTCTTTCAAATCTTAGAGTTTTCACCTTTCTGTTTATATTACCCATCTGGGCTTGCATGTTGTCTATGATTTTCTGTAGAATTCTTTACATATTAACTGTAGTTATTTAAAATTTTCTGTCTGAATTGACATCGTCTGAATTAACATTTTATTTTGCTGCTTGCTTTTTCTTTATACTGTGTTTTTTTTGCCTTTTAGCAAGACCTGTAATTTTTTGTTGAAAGTCAGGCATAGTGTGCTAGATAACATAAACTAAGGTAAATAGCATTGTATCATGAAGTTTTATGTTGAACTGGGTAGGAGTAGGATTGTGTATAATTCTTGCAGTTGCTAAAGGTATGCAAACTTTAATTTCTTCTTGTGTCCTTATATTTGTCTTCCTTGTTGACTTTGGGGCTTTCTAAGACTTTTTCAGACAGAGTATGTACTGTTATTTGCTAGGTACCTACTTTTACTACACTAGGGGCCAGCAGGTCTGATGAAAGGATGTGAATGAGGGGAAACATTTCATAATATTTGGATTACATCTTATTCTTTTAGTAAGTGTGTTTCGTTTTGTTTTGCTCTCATTTTGTGATTCTATTTCCCTCTTTGGTAAGTCAGAAAGTTAGAGGGGCTAGAAAGGGAGTAGTGCTCTCTTTCCAGGCAGTTTTTACCCCAGGAAAATTGTCCTGTGTTATGGAGGGTAGGCTGAGTCTATTTTAATAATGATTGTCTTTCCTTTCGAGTAATATCCAGAAAGCATCTTTCTCTACTCTTCATCATGAGAGTCAGAGAACTCCTTGAGGTTTAGCCTACAAGTGTGCAGGGATTGCCTGAAAACTACAGTCCTAAGACTTTCATCTTAGCACTGTTCTTCTCACTGATGATGCTGGTGACCAGTCCATGGCTATTTGCTAGTGCTGAGGCTTCTTGTGGTCTGACAAATATCACTTCTCTCCCTTCCTGATTTACAACTGCAAAATAAGATCAAAACTATCTAAGCATCCTCCCATGCCCATGAGCTGTGATCACCGAATTACAAAGATTTGAGTATGAAAAACGGGCTTTGGGAGGATAATTGTCTAGTGATTAAATCTAGAAAACAGCTCCATGGCTAGGTGACTAGCTTTACACAATCTCAATGTCATGCTCACAGTTCTTCTGTGGACTTCTTCCCCCAGATGCATAATCCCTGCCTAACTATGAGAAATAACACCGGAAAAACCCAGCTGAACATTCTACAAAATATCTGACCATCTCAAAACATTAAAGTCATGAAGAAAAGAAAATTCTGAGAAATACTTATAAACCAAGTGACAAATTAATCCTGCACCAGGGCAATAGAATTTTGAATTATAAAATCAAAACTAGGCAGGCTTTCCAGAGCTATGACAGTATGGGACACAAAACTTCCCCACACTGTGCCTGAACTTCTAAACAGCTCAGAGGGCATAGCAGAAGGGGTGCTTCCTACAGGTACCTGGCCCCCTCCAGTGAGAAAGGGACTAAGTTCCACATCCTTGATTTCTGTTAAGAAACACAACACTTGCAGAGTGAGTGGCACAACTGAAAAAAAATCAGTTTTCCTGTTTTGAGATTTTATATCAAAATTCAGTGTTATTTTGCTGTTTTACCCACATGCATGTGTGTGTGACTGACAGTCAAGAAAACTCAGATGAATTAGCTTTTAAGGGAAACCTCTGCCCCTGGGTCACCTTTGCTAAAGAAAGATGAGTGGGTGGGTGAAGGGACAAATTAAAAACCTTGCTGCCAACAGGTTGTCTCCAGTTTAGATTGAATACCAGGGAAACTAATTTAATCTTGTGCTGTCTCTACTCTAAAGCTCTCTTACACTGTAGGTTATTGCCGCTATAAAGCTGATGTGATTTGTAGCTTCTGAAATCAATAAAAAATAAAATAGTACCTAAGACATGGGTCACTGGCTTGCTAGTTGCAGGCTTTTTATTTTGTTCTATTTTTTCAAATAAAATAACATACATTTTTATTCTTTCTCCAACAATAATAGTTGTTCCTCTTAAAGTTTATATTTGCCAAAATACATATGTGAAAAGAGTTCATTGGCAGCAAAGAGAAATCACTCATATATTTCAGAGAAAATTTATGGTCCTAAGCCTTGAAATATTTAAATTCTCTGGAACTGACAACATTTTTCTGGAATTTCCCATTTTATTCATAATATAAATTTCTCATTTTGTTCATAGTGTCCTTAAAGAAAGTATATATTATATATATTTAACTGACTTTTAACATTTTTTTAGTTATGTAAGCAATTCACACCCATTGGACAAAAAATAGAAAATCACTGAAAATTGGGGCTGGGGATTTAGCTCAGCAGCAAAGCGCCTGCCTGGCAAGCACAAGGTCGTGAGTTCGGTTCCTGGTACTGGAGAAAAACCAAAAAAAAAAAAAAAAAAAAAAAAAACAAATAAACAGAAAATCACTGAAAATTAAAATGAAAACTATTCTGAAACAATTTTTTATTTTAAAGGGAATAATAAAAAAGAACAGTAGCAAAATGACAACAACATAGACAAAAACAAAACAAAGCCAAAACAATAAAAATGATACAAGGTTTCAGAACAAAATGATGGGAGTTAACAGTGGTTGTTATGTTACATACTGTTATCTTCAACAAAGTTTATGAAGCAACTGTTATAGGAAGTCTTTTGATGTAAGCAAAGAGAGTTTATAACACACACATATATTTGGATTAGATATACTCAGAAGTTTCTTCACTCAGAGACAGAAAACTGATGCCAATGTTTTTCTATATGCAGTCTCTTAAAATTAATTTAACTGCAGTTTACTGATTTCTTTCAATTTGAGCTTATTGGTATTCAGAAATTTTAGCACCGAAATTTTTATTACATTTCTTTTTTGATTATTGCCATTTTTCTAGGTGATGTGGCTTATCACATAGACCCATGGTCCTGGAATGCCCTGATTAAGACTCATCGTATGTTCCTCATTTTACTATTTTTGGGGGAGCTTAAACAATTTTCCCTCTATGGAATCATTGGATTTTAAAAAACTTTTACTGTACAAGTTTTGTTCTTTACTAACTTTATAAAGTTCATAATCTCTTTGTTTTCGGTATAGTGTGCTTACAGTCTGTTTTGGGGGGATGATTTTCATAAATCAGTAAACCCTTAGTTTGGACTCTGGAGATCAAGAACAAAGCCTGGTAGGCTCATTGTTTAAATCAATTAATATTAACCTTCCTCTGTCTGGACCTACATACATTCAATTCCAAGTCCCCAAGGCAATGGAAATTGAGGGAAAAAAATCCTAAACAGTTCTATGGACGGTAGTGGTAAACGTCTGTATCTACCCATCAGATCTACTAATCTTCCCAGTGCTTGCATTTGCTGGGGGCAACAGCAGAGGATCAAACACAGGCTCCGCAGAGGAGCATATGGTTAGAGAGCCTTTTAGGGCCTGCTGTCTACTATTTCTCTAAAAGATGCAGAATGATTTTATACTGCTTTATAAAATTGGTTGAATGAACACCTAGGAAAATATCTCAATCTCTGTTTTTCTGTACAACATCTTTTAGTAAAATCTGTAAACATATTTTCCACAACAACTGAAAAACAATGGTACTGAAATTTGCACAGGAAATGTGGAGAAAAATCAGCGTTGATTCAGCTGTTAGGTGAGCTGATTTCAGAAACAGTATTTTATTTCTACATCTTACATATTTCACACATGTTAGGCAAAGGTAATGGTAATGACTAGCAATAGAGTTTAAAGAAAGAGTCTCTGCTATTTTATAATCCTTCATCTCCTCTGTCTCCCACTGATCTAATGCTGCTATATTTTCATTTTCTATCCCTTTGTCCTTCTGGTGATGTTTCCAAAAGGCTGTGTATTTGCTGATGTGATTGAGTATGTTAAATATTTTTCTAAAACTTTCTATGTACCTTGCCTCTTCTGCTTCTCTCTTTTTTATTTTTTTGGAATGCTTTTGTTTTATTAATCCTCAAATGAAAACAAATCGCTTGATGCTGAGACTTTGCCAAAGAAGAGTGTTGCTGCAGAGAGGGTGCCAGAGATTTGCCTTGGGTCTCCTTCTGTCTACTTGGCTGAATTAATTCCCTCCTCATTCAGCAGCTGGAAGAGAGATAAATGGGCTAGCTCCTCGCTCAGTATCCAGCAGGCTTTCATTTATTTTTAGCTCTACTGGCATAGAACAAGGTAATGTCCTACCTGTACTATATGACCAGATGGGATGCACAAAATGTCACAATTTCCAGTAGTCACAGCTACCATATGGTTGCTGTCTTTGCCTCCAGGTGCCACCCTGTATTTGTAGAGATTACAGGTTCCAGCCCGTGATATGTCTGTGGATGTTTTGCGGATAACCTTACATATTGCCATCGTTTTCTGTGTATTCTCACCATTGAATGCATGTGAGTAGAGGTGCAGATGGGAGAATCCCAGGACTTTGACTCCAAATCAGTCTTCATGAACTAAAGCAACAGATGATGTTTCTAGACATTTGGGTGCTTTCCAAAGCTCTAAGACAAATGTCCCATTGCTGTGGCTGCTGCTGATAGTATGATGGGCTTGGGATCTTGGTTTTGCACGCACTTTTGACATAACTGCCACTTGAAAAATGAATCAGAATAGCACTTTAAGTGTAGGGTATCTTTGACAATTGCTTCAATATAATGTTACAGAGGACAGGTTGGTGGGAAGCCTAGAATGGGCCAGTTGACTTTCTTATGCTTATCATCACGACCTCCAAATTAGAGACCCATGTAATAGCCTTTAGAAATGCTGCTACCAGAGTCTTGTTCCAGACAGACCTGGCCTCAGGGACGCCAATAGAGATCTGGTCACTTGCTATGATTCCAGACAGCAGAGAGAGATGTGTGACGGTAAAGCAGGAAAAGAATTATTCACTGTAGCCACACTGGGAAGGGATGAGAGGGCTAGTGTCTTTAGCCTCCTCTCTCGGATACTGACAAAAGTTATAGTATTACAGATGGCAACAATTAGGGCAGGTGCAAGAAGTGTGCAGAGTCAAGCAAGTTTGATCAAACTGTTGTCTGTTTGATCATTATCTCAGGTCTGGTTCTGTGGGACCCTGCTGGCACCAGGGAAATTTTTATTGCTTGAAGGGAGGCAGTTTGGTTTCCATCGGGAAATAATTGCCCGTAGGGGTTACAATTCCTGGAAATGGAGATAAGCTGGGGAGGAGAAATGACTTGAACAAGGAACAGATCTGAAAACCATGGAGAGAAGACAACGTCTGGTTCCTTCTTCATGGGGAGCAAAGGACAATTTTAAAGGATCCCTTTTATAGTGTGACATCTACATAGTACCTCAATCTACTTTTTTCAGTTGGAGATATGTTTGGTAAGATCTTGGTCAGGGTTTCAGATAGGATAAGTTTCATTCTTCATTTTCTTTCTCCTTAAAACTTAGGAAGAGAAGAGTGCTGAGGTGCAGGTAGCAGGGCTCACAGCTTTTAGGCCCCTGCTGAACATGTTGGTGAAACCCAGAGAGTCCGTGCTGCCTAGGCTAGGTTCCTGCTAGTGACAACCTCACATTAACTTCTGTCATTTCTTTTGTGACTTTTCCTTCAACTTTGCAATCAGTAAATCCTTATTAGTTATGTAGTTTGAAATTTTGCCTTTTCTTGTGTTTTCCTAGTTATTCAAAGCAAATACTCCCCAGTGTTTATTTCTGTTCCATAAAAAAATTAGGGTATGTGATGGTCAGGATTTTACTGGATCCTTTAAGATTCATTCCCAGATATGTAGGCTATCACTACCAGCCCAGGGAACAGTTTCTATTTCTAGAGAATAGGGACTAGAACTATTCTGCCTGCAGAGAGCCAAATCTCAGATCATGTGACATCAAGTGCCTTTTTACTAAGTTCTTCAAGAAACACTTCTGTTAGGTGTGGAAATGCTCCACATACTGACTTTGCTGTTTCCAGATTTTTCTACTGGATTTATCTGACATCAGCTAGACTACTGTTTTGTTTTATTAATCCTCAAATGAAAACAAATCGCTTGATCTCTTATGTCCCCTACATCTGAGAACTTAGAACCTATTTGCTGAGACTCATCAGTTTAGATGAAATCATCGAGTTTTAAATGCCTCGCTTCTTTAAGGTAGTGATTTTGAAAGTGGGGTGTCTAGATCAGCCAAATTAGTATTATTTGTGCATTTCTAAGATATGCAAATTCTTAGGTCCCTCCTCAGACCTACCTAGTAGGAAACTCTTGGGGTGGGGGCAGGCCATCTGCTTTTGATGACCTTATTCCCCATGTGATTTGATGAAGCTTAACAAAACAAACTTTGTAGATAATCAAGCTTTTCAGTACTGCAAGCTCTGCTGGAGATGGGGAGGAAGAAGGCTGGGTGAAAGGATAAACATCCTTTCAAAGATGTTCTCAGAATTTTTGATACGGTAGTTGTGTTTAAGAATTGCTACTCCCAACTGCTTCCCTTTTGTCAGTTTTAAGACGAACCCTTATCACCAGCTGGCCTCGTTCTTAGGTACCATCTGTCAATTTGTTATGTCATTAGCATTTTCAAAGTGAATTTTGCACTGGGTAGGTTTTTATTTTGCAGGAAAATGAAGACTATCACCATTGCAGTGAAATTTGATGAGAGGAAACATTTTTGCACATAGTTTTCTCTCCTCTGTAAAATCTGGGGACATTGGCCATCAGAGACATCACAAACCAATTTATGTCTGGTTAACATCTGCTTTTGATCATTACATAAGCTAATGATAACATATTTATTTAGAACTAGATTTACTTGCTGGTTAGCTGTTGTTTCATACTTGAAATATTTATGCTTGCTTTTGCAATGAAGAAAAGTTCGTTTTACATCTCTGAATCTTCTAAGGATGTTTAATGACCAAAGTAAATATCTCACCTCAGAACTCTAACAAGTATTTGTCATTAATTTCAACCCCATGAACAGAATTTTTTAGGCTTCTGGAGAACAACCTACTAAACCAGTTGGTTTTATATCAGTTACACACTCTGCAGTTGTAACCCATCAACATGCATACAAAAGCCAAAACAATTGATCCAGTAGAGTGTTCTGTTTGTGTGCCTCAAATGTCTTTTCTTTCCTTCCCTATTTTCTTTTTCTTACTGATTTTCCCCCACCTGCAACAAATCTTGGAAGATGAAAATTTTTTTGAAAATGCTTCCGAATATATTCCTTGTTATGTAACAGAAACACAATGTGTGAAAAAAATATGGAAGTTGGCAGTGCTTAAATGCAACCGACAAAAGTGTTTATAGGGACTTACTCTTATGTCCCCTACATCTGAGAACTTGGAACCGATCTAATATGCTTCTGATTCTGTAAAGGTTATTTTTGAGCTTTTGTATTTCTTGGGGCTGACAAAACTTCATTTTTATTTTTGTTATTGTTTGTTTGTTTGTTGTGAGACAGGTCTCACTACGTAACTCAGGTTCACTTTGAACTCACTATGTAACCTAGGCTGGCCTTGAACTTGTGGCTATCCTCCTGCCTTGGCCTGCCAATTGCTGAAATTACAGGTGTGCACCACCACACCCAGCAAAACACTTGGCATTTTTAAAAGAATTATCATTAAGGCTAAAGGGAAATAGAGACAGTTTGTAATTTAGTCTTAAGTGACAGAATAACGGAAACTAGAAATGGCAAATAAGTAAGTAAATATAAGAGATCATATGGTCTGTCTTATAATTCACTTGAAAACAATTGTATATTTTGTTGTAACAATTGTAAATTAAGCTGGTAAATTATCCCCAGCAGTACATGTCAGGCCTTGCTCTTCGTTTTCCTTGAGGTTTTCCTTTTGACCCTTTTGGGAGCTCTTTTGAGCTACTTTGTCTTCGTCCATTTGTTTAACTGGAAAGTTTGGATATTCTTATAACTTTGTGGTAGCAGTTTTCAGGGAAGGAATTTAAAGTGAAAAGAGAAAACACAGGGTCTGGGAGATCTCTGTCATATTTGCACAAGAAGAGAAAGTATTAATTCTCCCTCGCTTCCCCCCACAGAGTTTTAAGTTACCTCTGTTAATCTTTGCCTTACAGTAGATAAAATTTTAAATTGAGACTCAAACCTGAAGGTAGCAAATAATCCTATAACATTTCTGTGGAGAATACAGGAGGATATTTTCTTGACTTCAGAGTAAGCAAAGATTTAGATTTCTGGTGGTTAGAATTTGAAATAAATAAAGTCTTATATACTGCTGGTAATTGTGTAAAATGATACAAGTGCTGTGGGAAATAGTTTGGAGTTTTATTTAATAAGATTACAAGTACATTTACTCTGTAACCTAGCAATTACATTCCTAGGTCTTTATCCAAAATAAATGGAATAAAAGTGTCCGCATTAAAAATTTTCAGGAATGTTTAGGGCAGTTTTATTCCTAATAGCCCCAAACTAAATTTAATTCAGACCCATCAATGGAAGAATGAATAATTTGTCATATAATGATAAAAAAGAACCATTATACAGAAAAGAAAAAAGAAAAAGCTGCTAATTCATTCAACAATATGAAAGAATTTTTATGCATGGTAAGTGCAAGAAGTCAGCTAAAACAAAAGAATATCTGTGGGTGATTATTTATATATGATATTCTGGAAAAGGAAAATCTATTCAGAACGAAATCTGAAGTGGGTTGCATCGAAGAGCTGATGTGGGAGCTGGGAATGACCCCAAAGAGGGATTAGGTGAATTTCTGAGGTTTGGAAAGGAATCCTTATTTTGAAAGGCACCTCGAGTACATGGATCTCTATGTTATATTTGCTACACATCAAATTCATGTTAGAAAAACCTGATGAATGTGGTGATTATATGGAAAATTTCTGTGGCATAATTCAGTCCCTTCTGGAAGCCTTTGCTTGCCTTGGAGGGGAGATTTTAAAATTCAAACCCCAACACGGACTATGGTGTGGGGAATGGGAGTGTGTAGGTTGACTGGGATGTTTAACAGGTATATTTTCCCTTCCTAGTTTTGTCATAATTGACATTGTTCTGTAGGCCTGAAAATAGCACTAGCCTCATACTGTTACACAGAAGAAGGAAGACAGAGAATCTCTCTTCCAAAAGCTTTTATTTGTTTGAAATGAGGGGTTCCTAGGACTTGAGGGCTTGACAGAGTGTGGATTCTGACTGGCCATTGTCACATTTTCTTAAAGATATTGATTGTGTGTGTCAGTCTGGTTTTTGTTACTTTAAGTATCTGAGGTCAGATACTTACAAAGAAAAGAGGTTTATTTATCTCGCAGAATTGAGCGTTCAGGGACATGGTACGCGCTCATAGACCGCATTGCAAGGGTCAGAGCTCATAGGAGAGGGAAAGATCAGATCGTGAGATAAGAAGCCAAAAACAGGAGCCTGGGGCCCCACTAGAACTGTGTTAATCCTTTGTGTGTGCAGTGCCCACAGACCCGATGTCCTCCCCCAAGGTCTCGTCTCTGAAGTCACCATCACCTGCACACGCCATGCCGAGGAACAAGTTGTGACTTGTCACCTTTAGGAGATGCACTATATCCAAACTATAGCACCTGGCTTTCTTGATGCTGTACTTCAGGAGCCAGTCATATTCTAAGTAAAAAAAATAAAACACAACACAATAGAATTCTCTGAACAATATGACCTGGAGAACCAAGAAAAATTTGTTCTGCATTTAGTGCCTCACTCAGGTCAATCTTTCCATCCTACCAATCAAAGTATATATCTCTTTATTTTTAGTTTGAGCATGCCTCAAAACTATATTGGAGTTGAATTTTATTTGACAATTACCAATTGTCTGGGATTTATTAATGTCCATTTGACGCAGGTTATTGTTGCTAGTTTAAACACTGGTCTCCCAAGTGAGAAATGTAGTAATGTTTTTCTTAATAAGAAAGATGTTTTACTAATACCAAATAGTAGTAAAGGTATGCTATGAATACTGTATAATATGAATAATGTATAAGTAAATATTTATGGGAGTGCATGTTTTAAAAGTTGTGACCAACAAGGGTCTATGAACAAAAACAAATTAGTAATGTAAATTACTTTAAAAAACAGTTCACTTTGGCAGGGCTTGCTTACGTACCACTCCTTTTGTGGCCTACAGTGAATAGTAGCAGTCTGAAGGAGTCTTTGGTGATGAGCTGCCTTTCTCTGCAGCATAAATGAGTTACTTCCACTTTGCTGCTATTGTCCTTTGGTCTATTGTCACAGGCTTCTCTGCCACTGTCAATGATCTGTCCTCATTAGGAAAGTCTTGGAATATTGCAGGTGAAAGGCACATCAGAGACTTGTGCTCCCTCCTTCTGCTAAAGAGGAAGAAATAGAGACGAAAGGCATAGGTGGTGAATGATGAATTTAAAGTTATTCAGGTAAGTAGAGACTTTCTTTTTTTTTTTATTTTAAGGATAAAAGGAGGGAAACATTAACAGACATACAACATTTTACAACATATCACAAGCACAATACAGACAATACAGAGTTCCAAACAAAGTGGTAGGGAATTAACAATGGTGGTTGTATTACATATTGATATCTTCAAAGTGGCTTCTCATGAAAACAGATATAGACATGCAATACTGGTCAACCAAAGACTCATTGACAGTTTCTTTCAGCATAGAAACAGCAGATAGAAGAACAACCATGTTATCTATCCTGTATATACATACATACAAAATTTTTCCTTCTTTCCCTTCTCTTTTCCCACATCCCAGAAGCCCTTTACTCTTCGGTGGTTTCCTATCATTTCACAGTTTCTATCATACCTCCGAGTTTAACTTAACTCTTTCAAGTTTTACACTAGTGACACAATGCGGTGCTTGCACATGTATGTTTGATTTATTTCACTTATGAGTATGGTCTCTAGTTGTGACCATTCTAACACTACCGAGAGTGCTGTTTCCATTTTTCTACGATGCCCAGTATGCTTACCAGAAGATAGTGACTGTTAGCCTCAGACGGTATCCGTTTCCTTTGTAAAGGACACAATGAAATGTTGGGTATAACCATTGCTTAACATGGTAATTGCCATCTGGCTGGTAGGACCAGAAAGAATCTATAAATATTTCGCTGCTATTATGAAAAAAAAAGGAAAATAATTTTTTTTGTTTCTAGTGGAAATGGAAGCATATCTTTTTTCATTTTTCTAAATTTTCTGCTTTATATTCACTTATAGTTATAATGAGAACTGTATATGCAGGCTGCTTCTTCAGTAAAGACACATTTGTTACTACACTAGGGTTTTACTAGCATAGATATTGACTTGTAAAGAAATATAAGACCTACCCTTGGGGAGGCAAAACTAAGTGACTAAAAGAGTCACATGGAAATAGTACGCCCAGTGACATTCTAATTTGGAAGGTATAGATGATATACAATATGGTCTTTCTTAGGAAGCTATTTGCCTTTCAAATCAATTCTTTCCCAGAGGAGTAAGGATCAAATGTTCTAATATTTCATTTCCCTAGCCTATAACTCCTAGTGCTCTTCATCCAGACTTTCTGACAGCAAGAATGTAGAGTCTTAGTCACTCTTTGATTTGGGTTTAGTGTTCGTCTTTCCTGTGAAGCTTTTTTCTGATGTCTTCCTCTAAGCATCCATTCTTCCAAATCAGGCGCTGATTCTGAAACTCTTCCAACTGCTGGGTGCCTGTATTTCCCTGAGCTGCACTTTTCCAGTCCTCATCTGTGCCAGATTCTGAATTTCTGATTAGTTTCCTGGCACCGTGTCTTGTTCTGTTAGTTGCTTTCCCCAAGGACTGCAGTCTGACTCCACGAGCTTCAGTCTCGTCTAGAATCTGTGACAGCATACTCATGCCACTGTGGTCTGCCAGCTGATCATCAGAGACTCTTATTCACCCAGAAAGTTTCATACAATATCACCCATACTGTTAAATAAACTTACCAAGTACCTGCAGTGTTCTCCAAGCCACAAGAGAGCTGTCAATGCTCCTTCTAGAAAGGAGGTTGAATGACTGATTCTTATTGGTAAAAACTTGAGGTCTGGCTCTTGCATGTATGATTACTGTAAGGGAAAGAATTAATATTGGGAGAATGAGCATGAAGCATGAGCATATTTTATTGTCTAAATCCCTGTTCATTAAGACGATGTAGAAAGTTTTAGCACAAAACATATGATAACAAGGAGCAATTCTAGCCTCAGTATTTTGAGAAATCATCTGGTTGGCCTGGTGATTGTGTGCTGTGTCTTAAAGTTTATAGCTTGGGAGAAAATGAGGCAATGAATTTATCAGCAACAGACAAACAAATACAAGCCTCTGTCAAAATAAGAAACCATTATTTGTGAACTTTTTCTTAGAAGTAATGTCAAATTTACAGGACAGTTAAAAGAGTTGTAGGGCAATCTCTCCTATATCTTTTACTTTTTTTCATAGTTCTCTATCTTGCCTTGTTAGCCCTTAATATACAAAATATACACACTTCAGTATAAATATTGTATGTTTTTTATATTGCATGTTTCATATTCAATTAGATAATTCACTTCTATAACTGTAGTAATAGTATTAAATTTAGAAAATGTAATGCCAGTGAAATAATTATTGTGAAATTTTTGTCAATATTTTGTATGCATTTTAGGGGCATGTACAGTATTTGACTTTTATGCAAAAAGTTTGCCTTATTGTATTTTTCTGCTTAGATAATTTAATCTATCTTACACTGAATATTGTTCTTACGTCTCTGAAGAACTGCTTTAGAAAGTAGCAAGAATGACGGGATAAATGTGATCCAAGCAAAGCGGGGTAGTGATGTTAGGGGGAGCAATGGCAATATCTTTTCCTGGAATACATTTAAAAATTTTAAGCGTTCACATATTTTTCAGTCGCAGTGTGTAGACGCTGACTTCCTTATGGACATGCTAGGGATATTTACTAGAGGAAAAATACTATAAAATGTCCATCACCTATAAAATGTTTTTAGCAAGTAAAACATGTCTAAATTGCTTATTGTCCATAAACCTAAAACTGTGAGTTTTTACATTTGTGGGGTATACTGTCTTGTTTTTTGTTTTTGGTTTTTCTCCGGTACCAGGAACCGAACTCACGACCTTGCGCCTGCCAGGCAGGCGCTTTTGCCGCTGAGCTAAATCCCCAGCCCCTGTGGGGTATACTGTCTAGAGAATAAATGGTCACTTAAGCAGTTTACAAACCAAAATGCTTTTATTTAATGATTAATGCTGCCATACATAATATTCAAATCATACAGATTATTATGAAATGAAAAATAACCTTATTCAAGAGAAAAGGCACATTTTGTTGATTTGATAGTTTGCAGTTCCTATGGGAAAACATGGTTTCATCTGTGTATGGTGCTTGCCTGTGTCTTATTATTTAACTTTGGTGCTAAAAAACTAAAGAAAGTAATTTTAACATTCATATAGAGCCAAAATAGCAATCCTGGGAAAAGCAGGACGCATAACAATCTCAGACTTCAACTTATATTACGTACTTACAGTGATAAAAACAACATGGTCTTAACACAAATACAGACATGAGGATCAATGGAACGAAATTAAGGATGCAGGAAAAACTCCAGACACATCCAACCTTCTGATCTTTGACAAAGGGGTTAAAAGCATGCACTGGAGGAGGAGAGACAGCCTCTTAAACAAACGGTATTGGGAAAATTGGCTATCCACATACAGAAGATGAAAGCTAGACCCCTATCTCTCATCATGTACTAAACTAAAATGAAAATGGATCAAAAATCTAAATGTTAAAAATATTAACCTACTGGAACATAAAGTAGGTAAAACTCTTAAAGTCATAGACACAGACAAAGACTTTCTGAATAGAACCTCAAATGCACAAGAAATACTATCAACGAATAACAAATGGGATTATATAACATTAAAAAGTTGCTGCACAACAAAGGAAACAACAGAGTGAAGATTTAACTTACAGAATAAGAAATAGTTGTGGCCAAATATTCCCCAGACGGAAGACTAATATCTAGAATATATAAGGAACTCAAACAAATTAAAGATCAAATTTAAAATGTGCACCTGAAATGAAAAGACACTTCTCAGAAGAAGAAATACAAATGGCCAATAAATACGTGAAGTCATGTTCAAATTCTCTGGCCATTAGAGAAATTCAAATGAAAACAATACAGATTCCATCTTACTCCAGAAACAATAGCTATCACCAAGATATCAAATAAGAAGGAATTCAAGTGAGACTGCAGGGAAAAAGAACTCTTCTGCATTACTGGTGGGAATGGAAGCTAATTCAACCACTGTAGAAATCAGTGTGGAAATTCCTCAAGAAAACTGAAAGTAGAATTCATATTCAACTCAACAATATCCTTTCTGGGTATCTTCCCCAAAGTGTTAAAGATATTATACAGGCCTACCCATGTTTATAGTAGCACAATTCATTTGTTTTAAACAAACATACATCCATTTACAAACTAGCATAAGAACAATACAAGCAATACTGAATTACAGACAAAGTGGTAGGAAGTTAACAATGGTTGTTATATTACATATTGATATCTTCAGAGTGGTTTCTCAGGAAAACAGACAGAGACAGGCAAGACTGATCAAATAATTAATTATTAACTGTTCCTTTCAGTAAATCGATAGAAGTCAGTAGTACAACTATGTTAGCTATCCTGAATATACATACATACATAATTTCTCCTTCTTTCTTTTCTCTTTTCCCTCATCCCAGTTGCTCTTTACCTTTGAGCAGTTTCCTTTTGTTTCACAATGTCTATCATACCTCCTAATTTTTATTCACTCTTTCAGGTTCTTACACTAGTGAGACAATACATTGCTTACACATGCAGGTCTGGTTTATTTCACTTGTGAGTATGGTCTCTAGTTGTGACCATTTACCTGTAAAAGCCTCGAGTTTATCTTTCTTTACAGCTGAGTAATATTCCATTATATAAAAGTACCACAATTCTTTTATCCACTCTTCAGTGGATAGACATTTGGGTTCCTTCCACAATTTAGCAATTTCAAATTGCGCTATAGCAGCATGATTCACAACAGCTAATTTTGGAAGTGGTCATTTGTCCACCAATGAATGGATAAGGGAAATGTGTTTGTACACGATGGGGTACTATTCTGCTATGAAGAAGGGTCAATTTGAGTCCTTTGTAGGAAAATGGGTGCTCTGTGAGACCATAATAAGTGAAATAAGTCACAGAAGGTTAAATAGCCCATGGGTTCTCTTTTATGAGAAACCCAAAATATAAATAAAAGAGCAAAATAATGGATTTATAATAAGAAATAGGGTGATAGATCTTTTACAAATGAGATGGAGCGGGGAGGGTGTGAGAATGGGATATAAACATTAACAATCAAGTTGTGCAATGTAGATGTACAGACTCCTAACAATGAATGATGTCATTATATACTGCAAATATGCACTAACAAAGGAAATGGACCCAAGCAGTCATATATGAAAGAAAAGAAATGGTGAAAAGAGTTCAGTAAGCTGAAAGAAAAGGATGCTAATTAGTAGCACGAAAACTTGTTGATGCTTTGTAAAACACTTATAATTCTAGTATGAAGTTTGAAGACAAAATTGCTACAATAACTGTAGCTATAATTTTTTAAGGGTTTTATAATGTGAGCAGACATAAATTCTGGCAAATACAAAAATGAAGGTTTAAAAGGAACAAAGTTAATTTGTTGTCTTAGAACAGGTTGTTGTAACTGGAAGATGTTTTATGCAAGCCTCATGATAAAAATAAAGCAAAAGTCCATAGTAGACACACAAAAGAGAAAGAGAAAATAATCCAAATATGTCATCGCAGAAAATTCTAAAATCACAAAGAATGATAGCAAGCGAGGGAGAAAGGAATGAAGGATCTGCACACTGCCAGACAACAATAAAGACTGCAATACAAGTCCAAAATGTCACTAATTACTTTAAATATAAATAAGTTAATTTTTCCAGTTAAAAGACAGAAAGTGACTTACTGGAGAAACAAATAAGATACAAACCATATGCTGTGTACTAGAGGTTCACTTCAGCTTTATCAGTGCATGTCAGCTGAGAAAAAGCAGTGGAAAAACATATTCCCAACAAAAAGAAATGAGTAAAGAGGAAGCTATGCTAATATCAGACTGTACCGGTGATTCTAAAGCTTTAAAAGGGGACAAAGACAGTCCTCACAGAACGATAAAAGTGTCAATCCTGAGGCTGTAGCAGGCATAAGTAGGTGTGTGCCCAACATCAGAGCAGCTAAATATCAAAAGCAACAAATTAGCCTATATCCTAAAACAAGTTTGAAACAAGATTCCTTTTACTCATTGAAAAGAAAGTTTTGTCCTTTTATTCAGTTTTTCTTCCTTGTAAACAAGTCTTTTTTGTTTATGACTAGTACTCTGAGTAACATTTTGGTCATTCTCTAAAGATCATGGTACACAATATATTAAAAATTGTTATTCTCTAATTTTGTTATGAAATTTTGTTTTTTTTAAGGAGTAAGGACAATGTTTTATATTTTCTTTAATTAATTACTTGTGTTACATTAAAGTGACAATTAAAAATTTAAAAATAAATATATAAATCAAATAGTAATACATCTGAAAGGAGAGAGAGTTGTGTTACATTAATAGTAGGATAACTTCAATACCCTGCTTCCAAAATATATTTTCAACATAGATGCATTGTCTAGACACAAATTGATTAAGAAAACATTGGACTTAAATTATACTTTATACCATACAGGCTTCTGATACACAATAGTCATTATTTTCAAGATAATTTTGTCTTTACCCTTTGCAGTCCTTAGTCTTTTAACAAGAGACAGATTAAGAAGAGTGTCAATAGGTGTCTAATCACGTGTGTGCCATAGTTTGGGTGTGGTTTACTGCCCACAGATTGTTGTGTTGGGTGCTTGGTTCCTAGTGTGGCATTGGGAGGGGTGATAGCACCCTAAAAATTCTGGTGGGAGGAAGGTCCTTAACCCATAGAGGGTGCTGCTGGGGAAGGGCCTGTGGCAGTTCTCCTGAGAAGGAGTTGTTCTAAGGAGACGCTAAACTCCTGAATCAGTCTCTGTATTCCTGTTTGCTGATAGTTACTGAAACTCTGGCTCAGTGATGGCGAACTTTTTAGAGCTTTCAGTGATACAAACAGCCTACTATGGCACGTGTACTGTAGGTTGCCACCGCTGGCCTGGCTAGAAGTTTGGGTCCTAACTATCTGGATTCATTTGCCTGTCTACCATCAGGAAGATGAGAAAATTGATGCAATAGAAGGAAAAATGAGCGTATGCACAGTTTGACCATAGAAACACTGCGTACGGTATTTTATTATAGTAATTAAAACAGAGTAATGCAACATACAATATGGGAAATACCCGAGAAAATAAGTATATATCAAAGAGGGTTAGGTTCAGGCTTGGGTTCAGGCTTAATACCAACATCTGCGGAGTAAAGAGATGAAAGTGTTAGGACCCAACGGGAGGCATCAGGGTAAATTTCCTCAAAAGGGGCATTAAGTTGGTACATAACACACACGTTTGATTTTTAGGAATATTTCCACAGATGAATTATTTTAATTCTATGAGTTTTATTATACAATGTGTAGTTAACAGGAAAATATCCATATAATATCAAATTTTTAATATGCAATCTGTATTTAGAGTAAACTTCAGCATTTTCAACATCAACTGCTTATTTGCTTACAAAATCTAAAAATTAACAGCAGAAACAAATTCTTATGTGAACTACAATGAAAATACAAATAAAACTTTATCACAAAAGTAATCTGTACTTCAGCTGTTACACCTAAGGCAGTCTTCACACACGGAAACAGCATGTTCCATATACAAGTATCACGCTGACAGGACCTGTGTTTTGCTTTCCTTTTTGGCAGGACATACTTGTCATCTCTCTGGTCTCACTGTTTTGCCAACAGGTTCCTATTATATTATACAATGTGCTCTTAGCAGGCAAATAAAATATCAGATATATACTGAGTATTTAGAATACACAACATTTTTTACATTAACTATTTGCTTACTAAATGTAAAAAATTACAACAGAAATAAATTCCTGTATGAACTACAATGACAATACAAGTAAAACTACCACAGAAATAATCTGCACTTCAATTATCACACAAGGCAGTCTTCACACCTGAGAACATGTTCCATACACGAGTATCACTTGCACAGATGTCATGTGTATCTTGTTTTCCTATATTTTTTTGTAGGATATACTGGATATTTTGCTGGTTTTTCTGTTTTCTTAGGAGGTCTTGTGATGTTTCACCTGCCTGGTTATTGATCTGCTCCAGAAGTTTTTTGCGTAGTTCCTTGGGCAGGTACATGTTATTCTTCCTCTGTTGTAATTGATCTTTTATCAATTTCAGTCCCAATCCTTTAAGAAAATTTCTCCATGATATTTTGTGTTTGTTATTTTCTTTGTAAACTATGAAGTGATGCCTGACATGTTTATGATTGAGTAAAACACAATCATTGACTGATGCTTTAGGTTTTCAGTAATATGATAGTTGCTGCATAACTCATGAATCACATCTACTCCCCCTTTGGTTTTGTTGTGAAAACCACTTCTGGCTTCGTTTATGTTGTTTCATTATCAATCTTGTCATTATGGTGTGACATTACCAATACTACTTTAACTTTTTTCATTATAGATGAGGCTAATGTTATACCTCTGAAATTCAAAGATTATACTATATAATTCTCTATTTTGAACTTGAAACATTTCATTAGGAATTTCCACTTTGGTTACATAAAGTTCCTATGCTGGTCAACTGATGCTTTTTTAGCAAATGTAATATGAATGGATAACTAGGTAAATTAATTGTTGAATGTCACATTTCAGTGAGTTTTTGAAATAGGACCAACAGGTCTGTTCACAGCATCATTTGGTTTATCATGGCGCAAATAAAGACCTGGTAGCTGAGTTCCAGGATACATTTCTAAATTTATTGTGTAAAATGTCTTCACATCTACCAGGCCATATATTTTTATACCATATTTGGAAGGTTTATTTGGCATATACTGTCTAATGTTGCAACAACCATGAAATGCTGCAGGTTGTTCATCAGTTGTCATGTATTTAGACAATTCAAGTGTGAGTCACTTGAGAGTTTGAAACAAAGGTTTCAAACAGTGGGCAAGTAGCAGCCGGATTACCCAGAGTTTTTCTTTTTTGGTCGGTGCCTTTGTCATCAAACTGTAGGCAATTCTGAAGGAAACCAAATCTCTTCAGATTCATTGTTATTCTACAAACCACAAGGCCACACTCATCGCCTCTCCATAAATCCTTTACATTCTGACCATTAGAATGGAAAGTCCTCCTATGTACAACACATCCACGTAGGCTTTTAGTTCAGATAGTGAGGTGTCATAAGCAACATAGTTTTGGATATTACTATTGGTGTATGTAGTGGTTGATGGTGTCAATTTGAGAAGTTGAGAAGCTTAATTAAATTGGCTCAGCAATTCTACACCCTAGGGAATAAGGGAACCACCCTAGGGTGGTTCATCACCTGGATGGTGTAAAAGAGAAATTAGGAAGAAGGGACTTCCATTCTTTGGAGGAGCTCCAGTCTTCATCTTCAGCTTGGACGTCGTCTCCTGGCTTCTAGTGAGGACTCTTCAGCTTCCGCCTTGGATCCTTCAGCTTTCTGGTATAGATCATCAGCCTTCCATTGCAGAACCATTGGCCTTCTGATACGGACTTGCACACACACTGCTGTGAGCTCCAGAGCTTGGACTGAATCCTTTAGTCTTCAGTGTGCAGACACCTTCTGCACACTTCCTCATCCAACTCTGGCTGACCGTCATAAGCCAAGCTTGTAATTTCTTATACATTTGTGTATCTTGTGTTATATCTGTTTTTCTAATGATGTAGTACAGATAGAACTTTCACTTGTATTTAATTATTCGTGTGCTTCACAACATCTTGTAGCATATCAACTGTTACAGTTTCCAACACTGAATCGCAGTGCTGGCATTCAGTCCAATAGGTGTCACCCCTGCCGAGAATAACACTTGTGACCTAGTTCTAACTTTGCATCATTCAGGCATGTGTGACCATTTTGTAGCATTTTGGCTAGTGAACTATGTACCCACACTGCTGTTTCCTTCCTCATCTGAATCCAGGTCTTCATTCCCTGTGTCTGTATCTGTCACCTCTTTCTCCATCTCACTGTTCCATGTTCTTTGACTGACATGATCAGTGTCATCATTGGTGCGTGAGTCACCTGATAAGTCACTTTTGACCTCCCCTCAACTTGCAAATCTGGTTTTTCATGTGCCCTTGTGCTGAACTGAGCTAATTCTATGAAAAGAATCAGAAGAAAGAAACATTTATTAAAACAAATCCTAAAGGCACAGAAATGTAACATGGAGCATGGAGTAAAAGCTCACCCGTTGCTACCTCAGCACACACGCACCCACCTTGCCATTTGACTACTGTGCGGGTGAACACAGAGTTCGCTTCCTGCTCTCCTCAGGTGCAGCTGATGAGGCATATCTGGCACCCCTTGTGGTAAAGTACATATTACATTACAAACTTATCTATCTCCCAACGGGAGGAGCCAGGGAATGGGGAGTATCTAGGGAAGGGAAAAGTTTGCTCTGTAGATTTAAGTTAGAGCTTCCTTCATTGATAAGAGTCCCTAGTGGTGCTGCAGAAGATGTGGCGTAAAAATTGTGGTTTATGATATGGGGTAGAGAAAATCGAAACTGAAGGTGTTCTGGTGGAAACTGAAGGAGATGTCTGGTTTGGGTAAGAATATCCTGTAATATATTTAATAAATTCCCAATTGAACACACACACAATGTTGTGATACACACACACACACACACACACACACACACACATCACTTCCTTAGGAAGAGCTTCTAGAAACAAAATAACAAGCAGAAGGTATTGCATTTTACACGTATATTTATTACAAATTGTCTTCAAGAAAGAAATATTAACTTACATTCAAGTATGTAAAAATATCCAATTTATTTTTATTTTACCCTCATCCTGGGTATTCTACTTTATTGTTTCTTTATTTCTGCAGGAAAAACACTATACTGCTTCAAATTTGCATTTAAAAGTTATTCATGATATAATTTATAAATTCACATTTAATTCATATATTCATATTTAGTTGCTATTTGTATTTCTCCCGTGATTGCCTGTTCCTATCAATACCTCACTTTTCTGCTGAGACATAATTCTTTATTTTACAAAATGATTTAAAAGAATTTTTAAAGATAATGAGAATCTTAGCTGGCCTGTAACTTATGACACTTTTTTCCAGTTTAAAAAAATATTATATCTTTATGGTTTTTAGATGATAGAGTCTTCAAATTTTTATAGCTCAAATTTTTCTGTTTTCTGGATTTCTATAATGCAGAGATTTCCTTCACTTAAATATTATAGAGACTTTTTTTGTGTTTTCTTCCAACGTATTATTTTTTTCTCATTCAAATTTTAACCTTTGTGTATATATATATATATATATGTGTGTGTGTGTGTGTATGTGTGTGTGTGTGTGTGTATGAATATACAATGGATGCTGATAGGTAGGTTTATTTTATAAAAAGATAACAATCGGTTTTAAAATATTTTTATTTTTTAACAGTTTTTCATAAGATTAAACAGTTTATCCTGAATTTGAGTGCCTTTGCTTAATCTCAAATTGTATTAGAACTTGGTAATTCATTGTAGAATACTGTAAAAGTTTCAACCAAACTAGAAGGTTAATGAAGTACACAGTAAACAAACTATTAAAATGATGTACCAAAATATGGTAAGCAAGTTCTACTTGGATTTTGAAAGCAAAATTAGTCTTTCTTCTGTAAGATGATTAGTAACTGAAAATAGTAATCTAAATGAAGTGTGCTAAAAGAAAGACAGGTTTATTCAGGCATTTTTTTTTTTTTTTTTTTTTACTTTATGACTTGAACCTGTTCTAATGCATCTCAAAAGACAGTAAAGAGTTACTGCATTTTTCAGTACCCAAATTTTGGTACCCAAAGTATTCTCTCCCCTTATCCTAGACATGCTCTGGAAAGCCCTGAAAAGTGGTAATTATAATTGTTTAAACAAGAATACTACAAAATCATAGCTTTTAAAATCCGAAAAGAGGTTGACATGTTTGGCCTCATACGGGCACTTAGATTGTGTGTTTTCTGTCAGGTAATGGTAGCTTACGCCTGTAATCTCAGTTACTATTTTGAAGTCAGCCTGGGCTACATAAGTGAAACCTTGTTTCAAAATTTAAACAAAGAAAAAGAGAAAAAGAGAGTCTGTATTTTCTCAAACATTACTTGAAACTCCTCACTGAGGGCCACAGGGTTCTATACGATCTAACCTCTATACATCTCACCACTTAATTTCCCTCTTTCCTTTAACTGGAAATGCTTGAGTATCTTTTATTTTCTCTCACTTTCTTAAATGTGTGTGTGTGTGTGTGTATATATATATATATATATACATATATATATTTAAATTGTTTTATTTTTTTCTGATTCAGGGCATTTTCATATACTTTCCATTTTCCCCTTTCCTTTACTTTGCTAGTATATAAAATAAAACTCAGCAAGTATCAAATTAAAAAGTTAAATTAAAAGAAATTTCAGCTAGATAATTGACCTTGTTTCTTCTCTGTATTTTCTCTGTATTCCAAAGCAACCATATATTTGTCTATCATTTGTAAACTCAGGGATTGAGATAGGGTTAAAAATAAATGGATGAGAACAAAATATCATAGAAGAAAAAACCACGGAATGACCACAGCTTTGATTGCACCTTTAACACTATTTATTTGTGTGATCTAAGATTTTATTTGAAGATTTTCTGACCTGTGAGATCTCTTCTAGTTTTAAAATTCTGTTTCCTTTATTATTTACCCACTATTGTAGATTTTTAATTCAGATTACACCCAGGAATTGCATTCCTTACAGGTTGGTTGCCCTTTATAGAATTTACAAAGCACTTGGTCTTTTTCTCTGGTAAGAAGAGTGAGAATAGGTGGACACATTCTGATATGATTTCTGTTGGGTTTTATGAGACTATAGCAATGTCACGTGAAAGACAAGAACATCCTTACAGTTAGGTAGCATTGTTGTAGTTTGTGGTTGCTTATTTTCTGTGAGGGGACATGGTCCTGAGCATGGCCACAGCACACACTGTCCATTTGTATAAGGGTCTGTCTTAGCTACTTTTCTCATTACTGAGACAAAATACCCGATAGTCAAAATTAAAGGAGGAAAGGTTTATTTAGCTCACAGTTTGTAGAGGTTTCGGTCCATAGTCAGCTGGCTCCAAGGCAGAGTGGCATGGTAAAGGGGCAGCAATGGAGGTTAGAATGCAGAAAGGCAGCAAAGCAATGAAGAGTGAGGAGGCAAGCTGCAAGCGTCAAGCAGCGATCCTCTTTCTGTCTCTTATATTCCATCCAGACTATACCCCTTCAGGTGGGTAGCACTCACACGCAGGGTGGGGCACCCTTAATCTTATGGAGAACTATGCCAAACCAATCAGTGGAGTGATTTAGTAGTAAATACCTTTGATCCCAGCATCACATACTCCAGAGCCAGGCACATATGAAAAGCCCACCTGTACCGCATGAGGCTTTGGGGGGACATCCAGACACAAACCATAAAGGCATTTTAGATTTAAAGGGAAATTTGAACAGTGAGATATTTTTCTCTTCATAAGCTTTAGATGTAGCACAAATGGATCCATTGCTATCCAAATGTATAAATAATGTAGGGGCAAGTCTTCTCACTTAAATACTTCTAGACATTTGTCCCAGGAAGAAAGCAATTTTCTCCTAATTTGCCACAAGAAAATGAATGATAAACAGGTGTACAATTGTGAAACTTGTCATCATAATTTCAAGCTGATGGTTCTTTTAGAGAAATAAAACGAATGTTGGACAGTAAAATTTAAGAGTGGAAAACAGGTTGATATAATTCCACAGCCATCAATATAACTTTATTAAGCATCAGACCTTTTTGCTAGCCGACTTTAGCATGTTTCAAACTAGATTCTATTAGAATTTTGGGAACTTTGTGCAAAAGCTGAATCAAAAACAGACAAGTGAATAGAAATATTTAAATACATGCAAAATACCAAGTGATACTGGTAACCGAGATTGAACACAGAAAATAATTCAGAATCACAGAATTTTACTGCCAGAAGGGCTTCAGGGACGATCAGATTCAATTCTCCATGAATCAGGCAAAAGATTAACACAGCCAACTTTCCTGTTAAGAAGAAATTCCACCCCCCTCCATAGCCTGCTACCCTTGCTACAATCTGCATGAAGAAAATGATGTAGCTCTTGCTATATAATTTTATAAATAAAAGCAGAAAATAGAAACGTTAGTTTATTACTTTCAGTGTTATATTTTGATCTCTCTTCGTAAGAAAAAGATACGAAATGATTGACTGAGTGGGTAGAAAGAAAAACAGATTTCTATGTCCAAAGAAAGGCAAATAATAATGTTTTTCTGCTCACAAAAGAAAAAAAGTCTTCACTTAATAATGTTTGACAATAATAATAAACATAGTGCTTGTGAGAAGTGACTGCTTTGCAACATTTTGTGTATATCTTTTTGCTGTTTATTTTCCCTGCTTGTCCTTTTTATGAAGTTAGGCTCCTACAAGTTCAGTTCCACTTAGTGCTGAGTTGGAATAGTGTATGTGTGCGGTGATTCTTGTAAGAATGTACCGCCGGCGCTGTCACACTCACAACCAGGCTTCGATGATTAACCTGGATCAGCCCTCAGAGAGCTGGGAATTCCACACTGCTGGAATATCCCTGAGCTCGAGAAGTTCGTGGCCTTGCTTCTGTTCTGCCTCTACTCTCCTCTGAGCAACCTCTGCAACACTTACTTACGAAACCTTCATTAGAGCGTGGACGCAAGATGGACCTTATCTGCAGAGCCCATTGTCCCTTGCCTCATCAGTTACCCTGGCTTAGGTCCCCGCACACAACTTGAAGACGACTGCAATGCTGGGCCTGCACAGAACCTCTATTTCCCATTCATTTTCCAAACTATGCCAGTTTGTTTCTTCATCCTCTAGGACGGAGGCAGTATGGGAGGACACCGCGCTGTCACTCCATAGCAGGCACCCTCTGCAGCCCAACAAGATATGCCTATATTTTCAGCTAATTCTGTTGCTCTAGCAAACTTACCCCAGTGGGTCATTTCAAGGTTCTATCCCCCACAATGTGGCATATAATAGTTCCCTAATAAATAATTCCACCTGAAGCAGAGAGAATTAAGCCATTATTGTAATTATAATTTGCAAAAGTCATTGCCATAGTTATGGTTGGACTTTGAAAAACATCAAATACAGGTTCAAAACTGGTCATAGTCACAATTTGCATGTCTATATCTGTTTTCATGAGAAGCCACTTTGAAGATATCAATATGTAATACAACCACCATTGTTAATTCCCTACCACTTTGTTTGGAACTCTG
>NW_004955505.1:2515804-2593669 GCF_000276665.1 Chinchilla lanigera | reverse complement strand
ACCACAGCCATCGTCGGCAACAGTGAGGTCCCGAGCTCCTCCGATGATCAGGATGGCCAAGTTCCAATCAGGGAAGCCAATGCAGCAAGCTTTTCCAGGAGGCCGGCAGTGCACCGTCTTCCCCTCCGGAACCAGGGAGCAATGCTCAAAGTGAGGACCAGAGCTCCCCAAAGTGAACCAAAGCCATTCTCAGTGCCAGTGAGGTCCTGAGCTCCTCGGAGGATGAAAACAGCCAAGTTCATCAGGAAAGCCAGCTCCCCACAGCCTCTCTCAGTTCCCAACAGCCCGCTTCTTCTCCAGGTGTGCCTCTTACGCTGCTGGCAACAGTCCTCAGGTGGGCCTCCCACACCCAGCACCACACTCACTCAGTTCAGCTGGGGGCTACAAGTTGACCACCAGTTATCAATCCACTACACTATATTTTAAAATATAGATTTATGGTTTTGTTTGGGATTATTATGGCTTAAGTATTTCTTATGCCTCTAAGTAGGACCAACTCAACAAATAAGTCCTCCTTTGCTTTCTATGGTATTTGTGGTGGATTGACAACTGGTGGGTAACTTGCAACACCCAGCTGAACTGAATCAGTGTGGTGCTGGGTGTGGGAGGCCCACCTGAGGATTGTTGCTGACAGCATAAGAGGCAGAACTGGAGAGGAAGAAGTTTTGAGGCTGTTGGGAGCTGAGAGAGGCTGTTGGGAGCTGGTAGAAGATGTTGGGTGCTGTTAGAAGCCGTAAGGAGCCATTGGTTCTCTTGGAGGACCTTATCATGCTGACTTTCCTGATGAAATCAGCTGTTCTCATCATCCAAGGACCTTGGGATACTGTTGTCATTGAGAATGGCTTCAGTTCACTTTCAGGGAGCTCTTGTCCTCACTTTGAGCATCACTTCCTGGTTCCAGAGGGTAAGAGGGTGCACTGCTCAGTCTCCTAGAGTAGCTTGTTGCATTGGCTTTCCTGATGGGAATTCAGCTTTCATCACTGTCGGAGGAGCTTGGGAACTCACTGTTGCTGAGGATGGCTGTGGTACTTCTGGGATAGCTCTGGTACTTACTTTGAACATCGCTTCCTGGCTCCAGTGCAGATCCCTCAGCCTGCTAGCACAGATCCTTCATCCCTGGTGCAGACTTTCTAGTTTCCACCGCTGAACTTTGGGCCCTCCCAGTGCAGATCTCTGAAACATGCCTGCATGAGATATCGTCATGGACTCCAGGCCTCCAGCTGGACTCATGGGAGGCATTGTTATGGGCTGTAGGTCTTCAGCTGACCTTGTGCAGGACATTACCGTGGGATCCAGGCCCTCAGCTGTATTCTTTGGTCTTTGGTGTGTGGACAGATTTCCTGCACTCTTTGTATATGATTCCTTGGATGACTACTGTAAATAATCTTATAAAATATGTGCTCTGTATTATATTGTTTCCCATTACAAAAACCCCGAACTACTATGTTACTATTTTTTAAAACAAAACTGCAATCTGGTAATTTACTTCAGCCTCCAAGAGAAACTAATCCATGACCATATAAGTGCTTTTAAAAAGTACACTGTGTAAAGCAGGATGAGTGTAATTCCCCCTCAGAAGGTAATGGTATTTACATAATCACATATTTCCATGGCCTGCAGGTATATATTATGTAGTTATCACTGATATTTCAAGTACTTGAGATTTGAAATATCTACCCATTTTCTTCATAATGAAGCCTGTTTTCTTCCTAAGCTGCAGCCTACTATATTTTATATAGTATATATGTGCACCATAGTAGCTCTCGATTGGATTTTCTCTGGTACAGATAAATTCCTTTTGGTTTTGTTTTGATGCCTTCAAATTGGCAACCAAGCAGTCAATATAAGAAATCCCCCACTTATGTTGTGTTTACGATAGGGGGTCTAAATTACTCTAAATCTTCTCTTTTGGTTTTTTGTTTTTTTTTTGGAGGGAAAGATTTTTATATAAAATAACTTTGGTTTGATTCAAAGAATGATTTAGTGCCAGAAAGTATGAATTGCAGTGAGCCTACCTGTGAGAGCTCTAAGACTTTCACAAGTGTTGAATCCACAGGGCAAGAGTAAGATTGACATTTAATAGTAAAATTTCATGAATATTAATTTCATTCAGTAGTCTTTTGGGGAGCCATGTGACATTTCTTTTTTTAATTCTGGTGAACAGAAGCAAGTTATACTCAAGAGAGCGATAAAAGCAACAGGAAGCCTAAATTCAATTGAAAACTACTTTCAGTTCCATATTTGACATTAAATTTACATGCCAGCACAAAGCAATAGGGAAAATTATGTTGCAAAGTTAGTTTTGATCATTGCAGGGTGAGTCAGTGAGACCTGAAAAATTATTCTTTTTAAAATTTCATTTAATACATCATAATTTAGATTTAATTAAAAAGGCATCACACTTTTAAAATAGGTTCTAGGTTTTCATTCCTTGAAAGACCAGAGGGTGGAGTTCAGAGAAATGACTGGAATTTAGGGAAAGATCAATTTTTGACTCAGTGTAAAGAAAGATTTTCTAACAACTATAGCTATTAAAAAGTGGAATAGACTGACTTACAAAGTACTAACCTTCCAGCCTTTGAAATGTCAATCAAAGGTTGATGAACACATGCCATTGGTGCAGTGGGTAGAAATGAGGTGAAATGACCTTCTGGGTCAGCGTTCTAGAAAGGCAAAGGGATACCACATCATTTTGTTGTTAAATATGGCCTTGCACTCTGCTTTGAATGACCTTTTTCCTTTGAATTTCAACTATTCCATCAAGACTGTTTCGTTTCACCATTTCCTTATCAGCAAAGCAAATGCATTTCCTTTCCATTTTTGTAGAATTTTGATGAATACATATTAAATTGCTTTTTTAAAAAATCATGTCCTTATCCTGTCTCTCCTGCCCGACTTTGGAACCCTGGGGAAGAGCAGTGCCTGTATTCTGTGTGTGTTTTAATTTCTATCATTTCAGCACAGTACTAGGCACAAGGTCGGTACTTAATGGTTATACCACCCAGCTACTCCAGATATAGTGCTAGAGATACATATAATCTACAGCAGTATTCCATATGCTATTCTTGAAATGGACATTATTATTTCTATCTCCTTAAGGGGAAAAGAAAAATTCAAACTCAGCCAAATTCCTGCCTGAAATATACGGCAGGAATCCTGGAATCTGAACTCAGGCAGAAATGGCACCTGAATCCCAATCCCATCCATTATTTTCAGTTTACAAGCCAGCTCCTTCTGACTGCTTTCTGATCAGATATGCTGTCAGTCTTACTTTAGGTTTTAACTAATTAAAGCTTTCAGAAAACTCATAAGTGTTCTGGGACATGAAGTGAAATTTTTCCAGAATAATTTGGAATTATATTTAACAAATGACTCATGCACTGAGGACAGGGTTCCTCTCATATGTCCCTGCAAAGAGCGAGTATGATTCACATAAGAAGCACTGGAGCTTTTATTTACCTTTCCAGAAAAACAGTCGCCTGCTATTTTGTTTTGTTTTATTTTGTTCATGAGTTGGGTGTTTTCTTGGAAATAATAGACATTTTAGATGTCAAATTAAGCTCAATTTTTCAGGGATGAGCTGTGGTTTTGTTGCAGCTTTCTGAAAAGTCTCAGAGAAAGCTGTACACCTTCACCTCAGGAAGAGGAATGCACGTCCAGGAGTCACCACTGTATCACCTTTGTATTCTTTACCCCACTTAAGAAAAGAAAAATTCCTATTTCCTTTCCCTTTCTTCTCTAATGGAAGTATAGAAATCTGTCAGATTCAGTGGGTATCCATGGTAGATTGTTGAGCAGGAGATAAATAGGTGATTTATTGTATATAGAGAAATTCCTTCATATTTTGTGTTTATCTTTTTTACTTTTCTTTATAATTTTATCACTTATGTTTATGTCCCTTGACAATAAGTTCTTTGGTCTTGCATTTTAGTCTTTATAAATGGAATCATGCTGTGCTAATCTTCTGCGGCTTACTTGTTCCCTTAATATTATGCTCCCAAGATATATTCATGTTGTTATGATGTAGCCATAATTTATTCAGTTAGTTGCATTCAATCGTTTCTTCCATGAAAACACCCCACCTTGCAATCAAGGGTTTGCATTTTTTCCTCGTTAGATATAAGACTTTTAGGGGTGATAAAATGGTTTTATTTTTATTTTTAAATTGTTGTCTTTGTACACTTGACTCAGGCTTTGTTTGCCCCAAGAGTTGTCATGTAGAAGGCATTGTATAAATGTTTTTGAAACTATAGACTCTTTAACAGGGCAATAGTACAAATGCAAAGTTCTCTGAGACTCTAAAAGATGTAACTTATACATTTACACCTCTAGTCCAATTAAAAGAAAATGCTCGTTGCAAAAAATCCTGGAGACGTGCTTTATCTTTGTAGAATACATCTGTACTTTCTGGGCTTAATATCTTTAATGATAGTCTCCGATAGGCATGGCAGAATTAGATGTTTTGTTTGTTTTCTTATTTCATTTGAATCCATGCATCCTTACTGGTGATGTTTGTACAGTAAATTTGCAGCAGAAGAAGGTGAAGGTTGGTCTTAAGCTGTTTGTATTGTTTTCCCAAGAAGTTTAGTTAACGCGATGTTACATAATCGGTACTACTAATGCCTTAGCAACATGACAGGTAATTAGCTACTCAACAGAGCAGGTAATTTTTCAGGCTTGTTCTTTGCACAAAGGAAAAAAAAAACCAGACACCTCTGGATGTATTTATTTTTTCTGTTCCTGGGATGCTCTCCATTATTCTTGGAAGTGGGACAAGAAAAGACTGGATTGATTTTAGAGCTTTATGTTTTTCATGCACAAACAGTCTGAAAAACCTTCTTTACTACAGATTTTGTTGTATTACCTTCTCTCCAGGAAGTGCCCTTTTTACAATGTTTCATTAATCACAAAAAAATAAGAAATTATGTGTTTCACAATGTATTTTTCTGTGTTCAATCACTATAGCTCCTTTGTAGTTAGACCCCACTGAGTTAAAATTTAAGAGGTAAAATAATGGTTTCAAATGTGTGAGCTGTGGATCTCTCAGAAGCTGGGCTGAATTGCTAGTCATGGACATTTTTCAACCATTTTGAAGATTGAACAAATATAAATTATATACAAGTGTTCAAATGTAGATAAATGTAATCATGTCTCATAAAACAAAAATGAATTTTAAATTGCTACTAAATGTATCTGAAGTTATTAATCATTCTTTTTATTTAATCTGCATTTTCCACACTAAACATGTGCATCCACATATTTTAAAAAACTTATAAAAAAAACTTATAAAGCCAAGTGGCTTGTGTGGAAAATGTTATGATCCAAGCACCGTGCCTCCCCAAAGTTAATCTGCTGAAACCATGACCAAAGTGAGGTTCTAGAAGGTAAGTTTTGGCAAGTTATTGGGTCATGGAGGAGGCTGAGTCTCAAGACAGGACTTAGTGACTTTATAAAAGAAGCACCCGTGGGGTCTCTTGCACTTTCTACCATTGTCAGGACACATGCAGGATGAACCAAATGTGAGAAACCATACCCTTACCAAGTACCAAATATGCCTGTACCTTGATGTTGGACTTCCCAGCCTCCAGAACTGTGAGGTACAAATTTCTGTTGTTTAAAAGATCTGTAGTCTGTGTATTTTTTCATAGAAGCCCAAATGCATTAAGACAGAAAGCAAAAGGACTCCTATTTCAGCCTTATGTATCCCTCATTATACCTATCCATGGACAGATGACCTCATAGTGTTTACTTATTTTTTAGTATTCAGGTTATTTCTAAATATTATGGATATATTTTTATCATTTTGTGATAGTTTTTATTTTCAGACATTACTCACTGAATTTAAGTGGAGATTGCAAGAGTTTTTATCCCTCCTTCCTCTTATTGTCTGTACACATATAAAAAGTAAAGCACAATACATCAGACACACAAGCTAAAATACTGTATGGTGGGTCTCATCTGAGGGAGGGGAAGCACAAATAAGGAGCAAAACAAAGGAGTGACAGCAGGAAGCAGGGAGATAGCTCTTTAGCAAATGGGAAGGGATCCAGGGGCCAAGGGCGAGGGGAGGGGATGGAAAAGGGAAATTTAAAAATCTAAGCTGTGTCAGGTACAGGTACCAAATAGCCACAAGGAAGGTAAACGTCAAATGTCATAAACATGAAGTTAAAAAAATAGTAACGATAATAATGAAAATAGGGACAGGGGATTTGGAGAAGAAGGGAGGGGGGTTGGTAAGGCAAGGGGGATGAAAACAGACTCAGCATGGGTAGAGAGCTTTTCATGACTGCAAGTGAATACGCCTTGACTGCTTGGGTATATATGTTTTGTGTGTGTAGCTACTGGAACTCTCTAAGATGAATGTAAACTTCATGTACAGTAAACATAAACTAATAAAATGTATCAAATAAGTAATCAGATTTCTCGCTGTTTGAACTAAATAAGCAGGAATCTTAGCTAAGCCACACAATGATATGCTACGACCGTATTTCCACTGTAAACAGTTTTCATTGTGCTGCCCTTCTTTGGGGAATAATAAGGATCATTATTGGCATTCACTTTATTAACTCTAATTAACTCTTACCACTAATAGTACATCCCTAATCACTACACTAGAAATGTGTATGCAGTATTAATCATATTTTGCTTAGTTTAAAACATTAAGATGTGATATGTATGTGTGCCAGTTCCTCACAGTGGATGTATTCATTATATATGGCAGAGATGTATAAATTAGAAAATTAAAAAAACTAAACATCCATCAAGTGTTAATCAGCTCCAGTCTAGACTAATTGTTCTCCAATACTATTCTGACACCATGTCTTCCTTTTCCCATCCTGAAAATCCTCTGTGTACCGAATTCTGCTTTCTGGTGCACAGGAGGAAACATGTTGAAATCTTGTGTGTCTGAAAATATCTTTGGTGCTCAGGCGTCACTGAGCGCTGAGGTCTCTGCCTACACCTATGTCTTTGAGATTTCTACCTATTTTTTCTTCCAGTAAACTTAGTATTTCTATTTTAATATTTAGATCTTTAATCTATTTTGACTTTAGGTTAGAGCATAATGATAGGCATGGGTCTATTTGTTCGGCATGTGGAAGACCAATTTTTCCAGTATGATTTATTAAAGAAACTATCTTTCTCCCAGTGAATGTGTTTGGCTTCTTTGTCAAACGTAAGGTGGCTGGTTGTGTTTGGAGTTGTGTCTGCATCTTTTATTCTGTTCCACTGATCCTCAGAGCTGTTTTATTGCCAATACCATGCTGATTTTATCACAGTGGCTTTGTAGTATAATATCACGTCAGAGATTGTGATGCCTTCTGCCTTACCTTTGTTGCCCAGAGTTTATTTTGCTATTCTAGGTCTCTTCTGGTTCTAAATGAATTTTAAAAATATTTTCTCTAGATCCATAAGGTATGCTAATAGTGTTTTAATTGGGATTACATTAAATTTATGTAGCAGTTTTGGGAGTATGGCCATTTTCTCTGTATTAGTTCTTCCTGTCCAATGGCAAGGGATGCTTCTCCATTTTCTGATACTCTCCATTGGTGTCCATTTTTAGGGTACTGTAATTTTCACTGGACATCCTTTGTTAGATTGATTCCTAAGTATTTCATTTTTTAGATGGTATTGTAAAGTGTTCTTTTCCTAATTTCTCTCTCTGTGACTTTGTTGGTTATCTGCAGGAATGCTATTGATTTTTGAGGTTTACTTTGTGTCCTGCTATAATACTTAATTTGGATATTAAGTCTACAAGTTTTTTGGTTGAGTTTTGTGGTCTTTTATACAGAGTATCATGCCATCTGCAAATCATGATAATTTTACTTCCTTTCCTATTTTTATTCCTTCTGTTTTTTTCTGTTGTCTAATTGCTCTGTCTAGTGTTTCCAGAACTGTATTGCATAAGAATGGTGATAGTGGATATCCCTGTCTTGTTCCTGTTTTAGAGTGAAAGCTTTCAGTTTTTGAATGTTTAATATGATGTTAGCTGTTGGTTTGTCATAGATGGCTTTTACAACATTGAGGTAATGACCATCTATTCCCATTTTCTGTACAGTTTTTAGTTATGAATGGATGTTGGATTTTGTTGAATGCTTTTTCTGCATCTATTGAGATGATCATGTGATTTTTGTCCTTGTTTTTAACATTTTAACAAATGACCCTGTCAAGGGTCAATACAGGAAGGGAGGAGCTGAACACAGACCTTCTCTCAACAGCTGTGCCATCCTGGGGCAATGGAGGAAAAGAGGGGCAGAACTGACACTCCTCTTGTCAACCTCATTGTCCGGGGTAACAGAGGGAAGAGTGTGAACTCCTATTTTCTTTTCTAGATTTCTTCAACCTTATATTTGAATTCTTCTATGGATTTTTCAATATGGTTACCATAGTTTTAACATTCAAAAATTCTTGAGTCATTTTTGTTTCTTACTTTCCATGCATAGAAGCAATATCTTTGCTTATGTCTCATATTTTTTCCCAAAGCTTCTTCTGTTCTTTGTGTTGTTTTTGTCTCATATACTTTTTAAATTAAAAAATATTGTGTTTTGTTTTATCTCTGTCCTTAACATATGACGGCTTTCTTAAACTTCCAGTCATCTTATATCACCTTAGATATTCTTTCACATTTAAAAGGAAGCTCAAAAACAGTACTGGAAACTGTGTGGAAGGAGTTTGTGTATAGTGGTCTTCATTATGGGGAGATTGGGTGAGGTTCTAGACAATTTGTTGAGGACTCTAATGACAGTCTCACTATCTTGTGCCAAAGGACTCCTTCAATTTGTTTCCTGTAGAAATTCCTGGCTGGCATCTGAGTATGTTGTAAGGAGAAGGGGTCCTATATATGTCACTTCATAGTCAAGACTGAGGGAACTCAGTGACATGCTGTATTCATAAAAGTATTTGTCTGTCTTTGCCATATCCTCCCATCCCCCAGGCCCCCAGCCCACTTCCGTGTAGCTACAGTATCATCTGAAACACAATTAGTGTAGAGAATTCTATAGTCAGATTGCAAATGTAGTCTCAAATAATGAAAAATGTCCAAAAATCTGTAATAAAGGGTTTCCAATCTTATTTAAAGATAAAATATCTATTCCTTGCCTAATCTCCAATTTGGAATCTTATAGGTTGGGGTAGCCTGGTCTCTTCCCTTAGGAGAAAAGAGCATGATCACCCCTTTAATTTCCATTAATGCCCCTCCTACTCCCTAGCTGCAATTACAAACTCTTCAGGAGTTGGAGATGGTGTTGAAGGAAAAGAGGCAGAAGTTGGACATCTCCTACACATTTGATACTGTTATGAGATGGCCTTGCATTCCTTAAGGCTGGTTGGATTTAATATTGACTGTCTTCTGGGATGCTTATGTGTGTGTATCACAGAGTTCCTCCACAAGTTGCTGGTGTTCATTTATTTGCAGTCATTTTTATAAGGGAAAATGTGCTTTTCTAGCAGTTACCCACTCCCCCGGCCTTGAGAACTTCTGTGATGCTGAAGCCAGATTTTACCTCGGTTTTTACCTGCTTATATTGTTCAAAAATGTCAGAGGGGAATGTCTAAAGCAATTTTCATGCCTTTCACGCCTAGCTCAAGGTTTGCAGTTGGCTCACAAACAAAACAAAATAAAAAACAAACATTATTTGCCAAATTTCTGGCAGTTCAAGCCAATTCCCAAGTAGCAACACCTGTGCTTTGCTCCTCTATTAAAACACCTATGCAGGTGTTTTAATAGAGGAGCAAAGGTCTTCTGGCTTTTCTCCAGGTTTCCTGGCTTTCTTGGGTAGGGTCTCCTTGCCCCTCCTTAGATGTTTGGCATAGTCTAAAGGTGGTGCCAGTGTCTGCTCTCTGGGCTCACTATGAGAATCAGATACTCCTCATCTTTTATCCCTAGGGAAAGTGTGACATTAACTTGGACTCCCCCATCAGGTCTGTTTTAAAAACCATCTTCAAATATTTTCTCTACACTTCAGAAACTCAAGTCTTTTGTATTCTTGACAAAGAATGAGAAGTTTAAAGTCAGATATCCACTTTCAGGGAATTCCCTGTATGTTCTGGACACATTGAGAATCCCTTGAGAGTGCAACTTGTCTAAACTCTTAGTGCCTCAGTGAAAACTTTGAATTTAATTTTGTATTTAAATTAACATGACATTATTTTTTATAGCTCAGATGACTTAATGCAGTTGTAACTAATTTTGGTCACAGAACATCTCCATTCACTCCACTAACTGGTCATTTTTCAACCAACCTTGTCTGACTAGGATGTTCCATCCAGCTCTGTCTCACCGAGCAATAAAGCCAAGCAGTGGCAAACATTTACCCAGAATTTCCAATATTAGGTATTGTTCTAGACACTTGATAGGTACTCATTCACTTAAAACTGGCAACAAATCTGTGGGATAAATATGGCTATCCCTGCCTTGCAAGTGAGGAAATGGAGGCACAGTTAAATACCCTGCCAATTTATGTATCTAAGTAATGAAACTGATATTGAAACCATTTTTATATTAAGTGGGGGCACATATAACTTAAATATATGAGAAAAGTCCCAGAGGAGGTATTTCTTGCTCCGGTAAATTGAGTATTGAGAGATACTATTGACATATAAATCATATGCTTGTCTAGATTTTGCTGTAATATCTCACTATAAGTGGAAGGTAACTATAAAATATTTAGATTTCTTAAGTCTTGCTTGAGTATTAGTTTTGAAATAGGACTTGTTTTGAATATAGCATAAGATTATCCTAAGGTTAACTATACTGTTGATTTGGATTAATGTCAGTAAAGAAAATTAAATAAAGCTAAGTTTCTTAAAAATGGTAAAGCAGTGAAATCTACTACTGACATTTTACCTGTATTTAAAACTAGGGCAAAATTATTTTGGTACAGAGATGTCTTATATCTTTAAAGCTTGTCATGTGAGAAGTCAAAATCCAATATCACTTTCAAAGTTGGATTTAGTTCTTAAGAATCTGGGGGTTTGCACCAACGGGGAAGATTCTGAATTTTTGTTGTTGTTCTTATCTCTTAGAAATTAATAAACACAAGCATAGAAATTAATAAACGCAAGGAGCTCCACAGTAACTTCATGCTGAATAATGAATTTGTGCTAGGCAAATTACAAAGTACATAAGAGCCAAAGATATGCCTTGGTACTCTTTCTTTTATCCCTATTAAAGGTAAAAGATTAAAACCGAGGACACTGCTGGCCAGAGCTGCTACTCACAAGGAGGGACAAATTGAGCTCGCGTGACCCCTGCGGTCCTCTTCTGTGTGTGATGGCTCCTAGAGCTAGGCATTGCGGTGTCCGCAAGAGCAAGATCAACGGACTTCACAAGCTATCGAAATTCGGCTGGATTTCCTGGCTAGGTAGAGGAAATGGCATAGGTGGAAAAGATGAAGACATTCCATGGGGCAGAGAGTTGAAACTTCACCAAAATGAGGCATGAATTCCATGTTGCCCACTGCAGTGGTTGCCAAACACTATTAAACCGGAATGCCATAGATCTGTTCTATGTCTGACTTCAGTAGTTGTCACTAAAGAAATTGAGTGTTTTCTATAACAAGTTCTGATAGCAGGAGATTAATAGCTAACAAACCTTAAAACTTTTCCCTAGTAACCTCCAACATATAGGACTTCCCACGTAACCAAAGGCTGATAGAGTTGGAAGGCAGCCATATAGTACAGTACCCACCTTTTGGGTTAGAGTGCATGGGTCTGAATCTATGTTTCTCATTCTAGGTACACCATTTATTGGCTGTGTGGACTTAGGTAATTTTCCTTCCTGTTCCTGGATCTCTAATACAGGTGTTTGCATTATAGATTTTTAGTGCTTAAATACAAAAATGTATGAACATAACCCATATCCCAGCCCATATACTAGCCCTCATCCCAGTTTCAGATATGCTGTAACAACTCAATAATATCTTAGAGACATTTCACTAATGTAACCATATTTAAATGACTTGTTTAGAAGCCCAGTTTGAGAAAACAATAAAATAAAATTTTTTTCCAATTAAAATATATTTGGGAACCCTAGGAGCAGCCTCAGGATCACTGAAAAACCCACAAATGTATTACAGTTTACTTTGTCCCACAATTTTAAAGATCAGAAAAATCTTCTTTTCTTTATTACTTGCTGGAAGTTGCCCAACTAAGTCATGACCAGTTTGTATCCCCCTGATTGAGACAGAGATGAAGGCAAAGTTGAATTTCCGGAGACTATATACAGTAATTGTGTATTATTGACACTGCTCATGAACCAAGCCAGGAAAAAAGCCCACTCAACTACAACTGCCAAGTCCTTAATGGAAATGGCACTGGGTTTAGAAATTAGGTGCATCAGATGTGTTAATCTGTAGAATTTATATAACTCCTGTGGGTCTCAACTTTGCTTATTTATAGAATCCTTTTATTTTTATTATTATTATTTAAATTTTGGTACTGAGGATTGAACCTAAGACCTCCAGCCCTTTGAATGTTTCATTTTTTAAAATTTTGACTTCTATCACTTTATTGAAAGGAACAGTTATTGATTAATTATTTGATCAATCTTGCATGTCTCTGTTTTCCCGAGTAATCACTTTGAAGATATCAATATGTAATACAACAATTGTTAATTTCCTGTCACCTTGTCCGTAACTCAGTATTGCTTGTATTGTTCTTGTGCTATTTTGTAAATGGATGTCTGTTTGTTAATATATTTTCATTCTTTTATTTTTAAATAAACAAAAATTTTGAGACAGGGTCTAACTAGGTTAATAAATTGCCCAGGCTGGACTTGAACTTGCAATCTTCCTGCCTCACACTCCCAAGTAGCGGAGATTACATGTGTGTATAAAATAATGTTTAATTTTGCTTTTGACACAGTGTAGTAAGGATGAGATATGCATTTGCACCTGTATCTGGTACACAGACACTCTATAGATGCAAGTTCTGCTATTTTCCAACCTCGTTTTATTGATCATGTGAAAGAGTAGACAAATTCTGCTCATTACATATTTCCTAGAGTAAAGATATTCACAGTTTCAGTTTGGCAGAAAAGTGGCAACTAGGAAACATATCAGGGAGATGAAGTTTAATTAAACTTTTCAAAAAGATGTCAAATTTGACTTTAGGATAAGCAGAAATACTGTTCATACATGGCCGAACCTGTGTGGCTGTTGGCTGTTTGCATGAAATGGTTATGAACGTCAGAGCTGCTATGAAAGCAGCAGATGCAGGTTGGTGACACATTGTACTGAAAATGTTATTTCACTGACTCATTTGATCAATCTGAAAAATCACAGATTAAAAGTAGCAGCATTTCTAAAATGCCATCATTATTTTCAGGGGATTTTCACTTATTTTCCATATTAAATAGATTTGCCATAAGAGTCAGTAGTTTATAGAAAAAATATTGCAAATTCTTCCAATCTATGGAAAAGTTTTGCATGTTGATTGTTTATGATACATAGTAGGAAACTTACAGAATCTTCCGCCAGCAGAGATAATGTTTTGACATTTGTGCTTTTAATTTTGGAGGTTTTACTATAGGTTTTAGAAATTCTATTGTCTGTTTTTAAGAGATAGTATTGCCAAATTTTTTTTTTTTGGGGGGGTGGTTTTCTCCGGTACGGGGAACCGAACTCATGACCTTGCGCTTGCCAGGCAGGCGCTTTGCCGCTGAGCTAAATCCCCAGCCCCAGTATTGCCAAATTATCTCTGATGAACTTTTGTATACATTTGTTCTCATGTCATTTGCTACATCTTTAAAATAATAACAACAACAGCAGCAGCAACAACAACAGTAATAATAATGTGTTTTTGAGACAGGGTCTCACTAGTTAATCCAGGCTGGCCTTGAACTCACTATGTAACCCAAGCTGGGTTTAAACTTGTGGCAATCATCCTGCCTCAGCCTTCCAACTGCTGTGATTACAGGTGTGTGCCACTGTGCCTGGTGAACTAAGACTTTCACTGGATTAATAAAATGGTAGAAATGAGATCATGTGAGAGTACATCAAAATTGTAAAGTGCTATACAAATATGTTGTATAAAGGGATAAGGAAAAAACAGCTATGATTTTTCTCTTATAAGGAAGATTTGTACTTTTTAAAGTCGAGAATTGAGTGATACTATTTTTCCTACCATATGATGTTATGGTTTGTGTCTAGATGTCTCCCCAAAGCCTTAGGGCTTTTTCAGATGTGACTGGATCTAGAGTGTGTGATGCTGGGATTAAGGATGTTTGATTAGTAAATCAGTCCACTGATTTGTTTGGCATAGTACTGGCTAGGGTTAAGGGTGTGAATGCCACAGTGCCTTATGGCAGGTAGCCTGTGTTATGGTTTATGTCTGTGTGTCCCCCCAATGCCTCATGCGGATATGGGGCAGGCTTTTAGAGTTTGAATATGGGTGTGAGAGCTGCACCTGCCCTGGAGTGGATAGTTTGCATATGTAAGGGAGAGGAAAAGGGTGCTTGAGGCCATTCCTCCCCCATTCCGCCCTGGTGTGTGCTTGTGGCTTAGCTGTGTGCTGCCGCCCTAAGATGCAGCCTTTGCCATGTGCCACTCTGCCTTATAATCTGCCAAGTACGGATTGAAACCTCCACAAACTGTAAGCAAAATAAACCTTTCCTTCCTTAATTTTGGGCATCAGATATTTTGTCCCAGCAGCGAGAGAAAAGTAACCAAAACAGCCTGCATACAATATAAGGGGCAGAAAGAGTCTTGCCTGTACTCTTGTTGCTTTTGCTGTCTCTTGCTGCCATGAACAGTTGCCCCTTTGCCATGCCACCCTGCCTTGGAGCCAGCTGATATGGACTGAAACCTCTGCAAACTGAGCTAAATAAACCTTTCTTCCATTAACTTTGGGTATGGAGTATTTTGTCCCAGCAAGGAGAGAAAAGTAGCTGAGACGTATGGTGTGTCCCTATAAATCCCAGATATTCTAAAATGTAATTTAAAGAACCCAAGTCAACAATGTTTATGTTTTTATTTTAAAGACAAAAGAAATAAAACATATTAACAGACACACAGACCTTCACAAAATAACACAAAAACAATACAAGCAATACATATTTTCAGACAAGGTGATAGGAAATTAACAATGGTGGCTGTATTACATATTGATATGTTCAAATTGGTTACTCAGATAAACAAATATAGATATATAAGACTGATCAAACAGTTAAACATTAACTGTTCCTTTCAGAAAGTAATAGAAATCAGCAGTATAGCTATCTTAACTACCCTGGGTTTACATATTTTTTCCTTCTTTCTTTGTTTCTTTTCTTTTTTCCCTCATCCCAATTGTTTCTTCCTTTGAGCAATTTCTTTCCCCTTCATAATATATATTCTACCTTTTAGATTTTATTCACTCTTTTGGGTTCTTACATTAGTGAAACAATATAGTGTTTACATATGGAGATCTGATTTATTTCACTTATGAGTATGGTCTCTAGTTGCATCCATTTACCTAAAAAGCCCTGAGTTTATCTTTCTTTATAGCTGAGTAATATTCCATTACATAAAAATACCATAACTTTTTATCCATTCCTCAGTTGATGGGCATTTGGGTTGCTTCCATGACTTAGCTATTACGAATTGTGCTGCTATAAATATAGGTGCACATATATCACTCTCATATGATGTTTTCAGGTCTTCTGAAAAAATACCTGGAAGAGAAATAGCTGGGTTGAGTGGCACTTCTAATCCTAGTTTACTGAGGAATCTCCAAACTGATTTCCACAATGGTTGCACCAGTCTACACTCTCACCAGAAGTGGAGAAGGGTTTCTTTTTCCCCACAGCCACTCCAGCAGTTGTTATTGGTTGATTTCTTGATGACAGCCATTCTTTCCCCAGTGAGAAGGAATCTCAGTGTTTTAATTTGCATTTCTCAAATGATTAATGATGTTGAACAATTTTTCATGTATTTGTTTTCCATTTGTATTTCCTTATCTGAGACGTGTGCATTCATCTCAGATGCCCATTTTTGGATTGGATCTTTGACTTTGGGGGGTTGATTTTTTTAATTCTTTATATGTTCTAGATAGAAGTTCTTTGTCCATGGGACAGTTGGCTAAAATTTTTTCCCAATTTGGGGGTTTTCTTTTAACTCTGCTGGTGATTTCTTTAGATGTGCAAAAACTTTCAATAAGATGAGCTCCCAGTTGTCCATTCTTTGAAGTATTTCCTGTGCAGTTTGGTTATTGTTCTTGAACTTTCTGCCTACCCTTATATCTTCAAGATTTTTACCTACTTTTTCTTCCAATAGATTTAGTGTTTCTGGTTTAATATTGAGATCTGTGAACCATTTTGACTTGAGTTTGGTGCATGATGATAGACATTGGTCTAGTTTCAGTCTTCAGCATGTGGCGAGCCAATTTTTCCAGCAGCATTTATTAAAGAGGCTGTCTCTCTTCCAGCGAACTTGTCTGGCACCTTTGTCAAAGATCAGGTGGCTGAGTGTGTTTATGGTTTTGGCTGCTTCTTCCAGTCTGTTCCATTGATCCTCAGGTCTATTTTTTATCCTGTACCATGTTGATTTTATCACAGTAGCTTTGTAGTGTAATTTCAAGTCAGGGATTGTAATGCCACCTGACCAATTCTATGTTTAGATCTGAATTCTACCATGTGATGCAGTTTGGGCTTCAGTTCTGTCACTGACTCTGTGTTCTCTTGGATCATCCGCAGGAGGCAGAGTTTAAAGTATTTACTTTACTCACATCACCACACTGCAATGTAAAGATAAGAAAGCCCTAATCTTGCTTTCAAGGAGTTTTTAATACAAATGTGATAGAAAGTATGGTACAATGAGAAATTAGGAAATAGTGATCATTGTACCAAGAGTCAAAAGGAAAAGGCCAGGAACGCTTACAGGAGCGATGATTCTATCCCTCATGGGAATTCTGGTGGTGGCATTTGATATTGAATTGGAACGAGAAGATGAGCAGTGTCTGAGCTCAGTTTCTGCTGCTATTATGGAATACCTGAGGCTTGATACTTTATATAGAAGAAAAGGTTTTTAGCTGGTGGCTGTGGTGCCTAGAGGATCAAACAGCATGGCACTGGTGCACTGGTTCAGCCTCCTGGCTGTGTCACATATGGCAGAGAAACAGGAAATGTGCAAGCTGCATGCAGAAGGGAGCAGCTGTAGGGAGGGGCCTCACTTTATAACAGTGATGGCAAGCCTTTTAGAGCTTTCAATGATAACAATCAGCTGGCTGTGGCCCGTGTGTCCTAGGTTGGCCGCCACTGCAACATAACAATCTATTTTCGAGAGAACCCACGCAGTCCTTGAAAACAATGTTAATCCCTTTCCAAAGTGGCCCGCATGACCTTGTCATGTTCCGTTAGACCTCTTTGAAAGGTCTCAGCACCTCAGCACCACTGCACTGAGGACCAAGCTTCCAGAACATGAACTTTGGGTAACAAACCACAGCCAGACCATGGCAGATAGGGAAGAGGAAGCAGAGCAGGGACACAGAAGCTACAGGGAGTGCTCTCAGAGTACAGCTTTAACTGAAAAATATAATAGCAAATTGAGAAGTAGGGAGAGAAAATCTTGACCAAATAAATAGTTGCCTATTATATAAGAAGTTAAATGCCAAGGAGACAGTTGGCTAAATTCCACTTAATTTGTGAGGCCACACAGAGTTCTTGGATGTTTTTAATCTAGGAAGTGGCAAGGTCAATGCAATAAATGGTGGCAGTAGGATTGGTGGGTTAGAGAGTAGTCTGGCTTAGAAGCAAGGATTTGGACTCCAGCAGTAGGTCAGAAACTAGAGCTGAATATCTCCATATGAGGTATGTGAATTTAATAAAAATGCTGACTGATTAGATGGAAGGGGTTGGAAAGGACTTGACACACATTATGGTTTTTTTTGCCAGAGTGGTTTGGTCATAAGCGTTGGGTTTTAAGGAGAGAGAGGCACTTCGGTACCTTGTGGAAAAGAATCACACAGTTGCAGCTGGAGCAAAGGGTCAACAGGGACAAGGGGCTCAGACCCTAGATCTTTCTTTCTGTTTTCCTTCTGTCTCCTTCCTTTTCTCCTTTCCACTCTCCTTCCTAAGTGCTCTGCCTTTGTTACACTTTAATCTTCATTTTCAGTAGTGTGGCTTATTTTGTGCATTTAGTCTTCGATCACACTGGCCCTTAGCCATATGATAATGTTACACTTTAAATGCCTACAGGAAAAAATTAGATTGGTTCTTTTCCTCCTGCTGAAGCAGGTTAAAATAAATTAGGAGGCCTGGCAGCCTGCAGATGGCTGCATCTGCGCCTGGGGTATAGATCAGCACCATAATTATGGAAGTGGTGAGGGCATGGACATATGCTCCAGTGTCTAATCAACTAGGTCCACAGTGAGGATAGATTCCCTCAAAAAAAGTATGGGTGGGGCAGGGAGGGCTCTCCTAGGGAGGCAGAGCCAGAAGGACTCTGCCACCTTGCCTATGTCTGTCTGTCTGTCTGTCTGTCTATCTATCTATCTATCTATCTATCTATTTAATCTATCTATCTATCACAGGGACCTGGCTTATGGGATTGTGGCGACTGGCTAGGTGAGTCCACAATCCATGGGGCACGTCCTCAGAGGCCAGGCATCAGAGTGGCACAAGCAGGTGCTGAATTTCACATGCACAGTTTCTTTTTTTGCATACAAAACTTCTCTTAAGGCCTTTCAAACTGTTTAGTGAAGTCTCCTCAGGTTGCAAAAGATAATCTTCTTTGTTTAAGGTCAGTTGACAGCAGATGTTACTCACATATATAAAATGACTTCACAGCAGCACCTAGATTAGTGTTTTCATAAAAGGGGACTGTAGCTTCCCCAAGTTGACATACGAGATAAGCATTTACAGGGAGGCACTACAGACCACACCTAGTAACCTGACTGCATGAGAAAATTGGAGCACATTAGAAGAAAAGGATGTTCAGCCTGGCTTTGAAAGTATAGAGTTTTCAGTGTCCCTGAGCCACTGCCATGTCCTCTGGTGCTTTTATGCAAAGGGGTTGCTCCAGAAGGTTGTTGAGTCCACTTTACACTATAAAAATTGCCTATTATTATCATGTGCAAAGGCAATGAAGATGATTAACCAAAGACACCTGTCACTGCAAAAAGAATAATCTTGTAGTGTTGACAGTTTTCCCCGTCTAAAAGATACAACTAAGAATTTTCTTCTCTCCAAAAGAAAGACAGCAGAAGACATTAATCACGGCAAAAAAATGAAGCATGCTTTTAATCATTTGCTCAACACATGATCGGCTGTACATTAAGTTAGATGCTATACCTATAAAGTAGATAATCCCATGAGTATCATCTAGTGACTGTGAGCAAATGACCTTGTCAGTACAACAACATGCTAAGTGCTAAGAGAGAGATGTGTATAGCACTGAGGAGCAGCCGCTGAGCCATGTCAGGGAGTCATGGAAGATGTCCTGGATGATGTATTTGAAGCTGAAGTTGAAGGTTGGGAGTTAGATTGACTGATAATGTAGCTGCAGCTGGTAGGAAGACAGAAGCGCTAAGAAAACCTCTGGCCCAGGCTGATAAGGTGGACAAGGGAATCATCATACAATTTAATGGGCTGTTTAATTTCTTGCCAAGTGCCACAAGTGTGCAGAGAAAGATGTTCGTGTGTTTCAGGGCAGTGAAAGAAGTCATATGTCTTGAGCAGGGTCTTAAGAGAGAAGGAATTTCTAGGACCACCAGGGTAGGGAGGGTAGTAGGGACACATCATTGGGGTGGGGGCATTTTCAGGTGAGAGAGGAAACACAGCAGGTTAAGGATGAGGGAGGAATCAGTTCACGTATTTTGCTTTTAGGTATGTTACCATATTTCCCCCAAACTAAAACCAGGTCTTACATTAAGCTTTGCTCCAAAAGATGCAGCAGTAGGGCTTATTTTCAGGGGTTGTCTTATTTTTTCATGTATAACAATCTATATTTATTTATTTATTCATGTACAAAAATCTCCATGTATTCACATATTGCCATGTGTCAGCTTCTGGAATGTAACTCTCCACACTCTGAATTCTGGCCTGACTTTCTTGCGACTCCATTTTCTTCTGTAGAGCCATGGGCCCATCCTGTCATGTCTGGCGACAGAGCTCCTTAGGTGAGCGCCCCGGTCATGGAGCCTGCTTGCAGTGCACCTGCAACAGCTGTAAGTGATTTCATCCCATGATAAAGTCACCACCTCTTGTAGGCTGGGCTTCGTGAAGTTTCAATAAAATCAAGTGTTCATTGAAGACTTACAAGATAGAAGTGGCAATAAAAATGATGACATTAAGGCACCAAAATTCAGAAAACGTTTCTTTATTTCACAGGAGTGCGTTACGTGTTTCTGTTACAACACAGGGCATATTGAATTATGAAATTCCCAGTAGACACAATCACATCTGTTCATTATCAAGGGTGCACATTATCTGTGTGTTGTGTCTGTATCCTGATTGGGCATTTGGCAATTTTACCTCTTGTCAAAAAGGCCCAGCTTGGGTATTTGCAAAAACTCAATTATAATTTATTTTATTTAAGTATTAATGTAAATAATATCATTTATTTATATTTAATAGTATGCTTGTTATCATTTTATATTTCAATATGTTCATTATGTGTTGCAGCAGACATACTAAGTGCATCTGTCTGGCTGATAACCTTAACTGGGACTTAGATTTGGGGTAGGGCTTATATTGCAAGCATCCTGAAAAAAATATTTTCTGGTTAGGTTTAATTGTGGGGGAAATACAGTATGCCTTTCTGAATATTTGTGTAGTAGAAATAGCCTGTATTGATAAACACTGGGTCAGGATCCAAAGGTTTTTTTTATTGCATGCCATTTAAGGTAATTATATTCTAAAGAGAAGCTCTACAGAGATGGATAACTTTATCCTAAAGTCATTTCTTTGATTTCAAACAAAAATTCATTGAAATCCATTTGTTCATTCCCTCCCTTGTTGTTTTAGTTCTATCATTTTTCAGAATTTTCTGATTGTATTAATGTTTCTTCAGATAACAATCAAGCTCAATTTCTTCAGCATGCATAATGTTAAATTTCTAAAACATTACTAGATCCCAGGAGTTCCAATAACTCATCTATATTCTGATAATTTCAAACACTGATACAAAATTTTGGTACCCTGCTTACCCACTCATTTTTAAGAATGTCATTCCATTTATTTATACAAACCTTACATCTTCCAAGTGCTTTTCCAATAGGAAGAGCTCTGGTGTTTGGGGACAGATGACCTTGCTGTTGTTTTGTGAGCCATCATTACCTAACACCTCTTACAAACATCCAGGTGAAATAGATGGCAGACTTTGTAGGGTTGTGTTTGTGATGCATTGTGTGAGTTTCTGTGTGTGTGTGTGTGTGTATCTGTGTGTTATGTTTTCAGTAGATTTTCCCACTGAAGTAAGGAAGAACCCCAGAGAATGTAAATATATGACTTTCTTCTTATTGTGTGCTTACATGCCTTTCTGACTTCTGTATGAAATAAGACTTGTGAATGTCCTCTGCATAAGCAGTGTGTCATATTAGGGGAAACACTACTTCTTTGCATTATACTGAAGAAATACACAAGGCCAGGAGCCTCTTACTGAAATAGAAAGGTAATGTGATCTACCCCCCCCACCAAGTGTTAAAATTTAGTGGCCAATGTCACAGTAATTAAGAGGTAGGGCTTTTGAAGGGTGATTGGGCCATAGGGCTCCTGCTTTGTGCGTAGGATTAGGCACTCTGATGAAAGTGAGATCATCTTTTTTGATTTTCTTTTCCTGCCATATAAGGACCAAATGAATCAGTCTAAAGGTGTCATTTTAGGAGCAGAGACCAGACCCATGTCATCATCTTGGATTTCTCAGCCTCCAGAACTACAAGAAAAATTTCTTTTCTTGAAAAGTTACCCAGTCTACGTGTTTTGCTATAGCAGCACAGACTAAGACAAAATATATTTGTCCAAATTTAGCATTAACAAAAAATTTTAGTGTAATTCTAAGATATTTCTTCTTTCTTTCCTATTTATTAAGTCAATGATTTGATTCTACTACTGCAACATACATTTAGTATCTGCAGCATACAAGTCTTCTCTCCTCATACTGTGAGAATTATAAAGACAAAACAACAAGAACAACAACAATATAAGCAGAAAAGTCCTACAACAATCTACAAATAATTCAGCATTTTTGAATACTTATGATGTGCCAAGCACTCTTCAATATGCATTAACTTTTCAAATCTTTTACAAGACAAACAGTGTTAGAACTGCCATTTTACAAATGTGGAAACTGAGCCTTTAAACAGTAATTGTCCAAATCTCCACATGGATTAAGGGGCAGAAGACTTAAGTATCTTTTTTTTTTTTTTTTTGTTTTTTTTGATACAGAATCTTGCTAAGTTGCCCAGGCTGGCTTTGAATCCTTGATTCTTTTGCCTCAGCCTCTTGAGAGCTGGAATTACACGTATGTGCCACCATGCCTAGCTCCTTAAACTCACATTCTTATTCATATTGTCGCTATTTCATCTAACTGAACCTAGTAGGAAAACACTTACATAGATATATGAAACATAAAACCTTGGAACAGGTGCCATGAAAGGCTTTTGTAAAAAGTGCTGCTGGAGCTCAGAAGAAGGAAGCAGCCTGGAATGGTAGAGTAGTTGTCATAGATCTTGATGGATGGGAGGATTTTGAGACAGAAAAGAAAAGGAACATTCTGGCTGCTGGGAATATTTCTGGCTACATGGATTAGCATGGGGGTGTTTAAAAGTGTCTTGGTTACTTTTCTCTCATTGCTGAGACAAAATACTCAATGCCCAAAATGAAGGAAGGAAGGGTTTATTTAGCTCACAGTCTGTGGAAGTTTCAGTCCATACTGGGCTGGCTCCAAGGCAGAGTGGCACATAGCAGAGGGCAACAGTTTATGGTGACCAAAAATAGCAAAGCCCGCAAAAGCAAAAGGAAGGAGCAGTGGCAAGGAGCCTCTTTCCCTCCCTTACACTGTATGCAAACTACTAGCCCCATGGCTGGTGTAACACTAACACTCATAATCCCAGCATTGGATCATGGATTAATCATAAACTCTAAAAGCCTGCCCCATGATTGCATGAGGATTTGGGGGGACATTCAGGCAGAAACCATAATAAAAAGCTTACTAAGAGAGGCTTAAATTCAAATATTGATTTTGAGACTGAGAAGGGGAGAAACATAGTGGATAGTAAGATGTCCTTCCTGTCCATGCACTCTAGGATTTGACAACAACTTGTAGGGACAGTGATGCTTCCAGTTTCTATAGAGCCTGTGCTGCTTGGCAAGAGTGCTGTCATGTACTTGCCAGGCTGCAGGTTTGGAGGAAGCGGAATGTACTCATATTCATGTTTAACACACATATATCTGAGGAAATAACTGTAAAGTTAAAGGCAAGGATTTCAAGAGGTCTGGATTGTTTTACCTTTTTGTTTCCCTTCTCTGTGTTCTTTGACATTTAGCATCCTTGTCACTTGGAAAGTTTCTCAGTACTAGAACCAACTGCCAACCATTTCTTACCTCCTTTTGAATTTTCTCCATTGTCCAACAAATTCATGAAGCTTTGCATCTTATTTCTTCTAGCTGTTTCTTAGTCACTTCCCCATCACTGTACAGAATATACAACACTCTCCACTGAAAGGAGGAGAGATTTATTTGTGTCACATTTCGAGGATTCGGGTTCATGGTTGACTGGCTCCAAGACAGAAGGTGAAAGGCCATGGGGAATGAAAGCTGTCCAACCCACGACAGCCATGAAAGAACAAACCAGAGGAGAACCTGGATACAAGAAGAAACTCTTCCAGGCCGTGCCCCAAGTTGCTTCCTTTCAGTGAGGCCCCGCCTCCTAAATGCACATTCAGCTGATGAACTCAGCAGGGAATGAATCCACTGATGAGAACAGTGCCTGTATGATGCAGTCACTTTCCAAATGCAAGAGAATTTTGGGACACATTTTAGATAAAGGTATAAGATTCTGCTCCTGAGCTCCAAATATTCATGTCTGTCTCATTATGTAAAATAAATTTAATACATCTGTAAGAGTTGTCAAAGTCTTAATGATTCCAGCATTGCTGGACCATCCAAGTTAAAAGTCTCCTCTGAGCTCAAGGCAAATTTTTAGCTGTGAGCCCCTGCAATTTTTTTTTAAAATTAAATATTTCCAACTCAAAATGGCACAGAATAAACATTTCTATCTCAAAAAGGAGAAATGGAAGGGGAATAGAAAGGAATCAGACCAAAGTGAGACCAAACTCCAGTAGGATATACATTAAATCCTGTAGGTCAGAATGTTTTGCATTTGATTTGTTTTATCTAACACCTAAGGTAAGTTGTGAAATGTGAACTCCAAAGGGCTTGAGCACCTTGTCTCTACAGTATTGCTGTTTGCTTCTCACTTGACCTCTGTTGAGGTGGTGCCACCCACTGTCTATAGCTTTCATCATCAGATATCCGCATTCTTGCATCTCTACCTTTCTGGCATTGTCACTGCACTTCTGGCCTCACTGTCCCATCTTCACACACTGCCTTCTCAGAGGCACACTGGTCTCCCATGCCTTCTTTTGAAATCTTGGCAGAAACCTCCATAACCCTACAACTCTTGCATTCTGCATACCTGTGAAACCATTATCATATGGATGATGTCAAGGTCTGTCACCATCCCAGGTGGGATCCAGGCCCCCTTGGATCATGACTGTGGAGGCTTCAAGTGCATGGATGACTAAAGAGTATAAATCAATTTGTTAAGAACTGATTACCTGGGCAATACTTTTCACATGGGGAGTCGAAGGACTCTTCTCAGATGAAAGCTTTACAGTGTTGCATCCCCAAGCCTGCAAAGGGTGGAGTCTTCCTGATTCCTCAGATACTGTGAAGCCATTTTTTCCTATTGTCCTGATGCAGAGTACTTGGTCTCATAGTGACTTTCATTCTGCAATCGTGATCTCCATAGCCCTATCTCTGGAGATGTTTCTTTTTTGATGAAACTTCAAATATCTCAAATCTGCTGTTTGCTCCAATTTTCACTGTACATCTGGGTAAAAGCAGCCAGCACTACTGATGTCACAATTGGAACATTGGTCTGCTTTGAAATTTCCTCTGCCTGATTAGTTTAATGACCTTAATCTCAGTCACCTGCAAATCTCAAGACATGGGCAAAATGGAGAGAAATTTTCTGCCAGAGTATAACAAACACGACCTCTAGACAAAATGCCAGTGGAATCCTTAGTCCCATCTGAAACCTCCTGAGTCTGGTCTTTGCTCTCTGCATTCATATCAGCATTCTGATATTCTGAGATTTGACCAGAATCTCCCACCAATCTGCTTATAGCATTCTAAAGCTTCTCTGGTGGCATCTTCAGACCTGTCCCAACTCTTTCCACAAATCAGTTCTAAAGGCTTTTGAACCACATGGTCATTGTAAGCCTGCACAAGGGGGCCAAGGGAGATTGTCAAGAGTGAAGTCCAAAGGTTAAAGAATGCACTTGTGCAATACATCAGCAACAACAGCAGACAGTGTGCAGCAGAGAAGAGCAGAAGAATGAGAGCCTAAGACCCACCTGTGTCTTTATAGTATAATTCTTATTCAAGCTGTTATCTCATGTTTACATTCTTACATAGTGCCATGGTCAGCATGTGCATGTCTATCTGTGCTAAGTCATGGTTATATAACTATATCCTACTGTGTGCCTGTGCTAGACAAGTGGGATCATGTCCTCAGGTGTCCTTAGATGCCCCTGAGTTTTCAGGCAGTCTGAGTGGTTCTGCACAGTCAAGTACTGTTGCATTAAGGAGCCTACATCTCAGTTACTAATATCTGTCTTAGTCATGTTCCTGTCACTGGGTGCAATACCTGATATACACTACTGAAAGGAGAAATGTTTATTTTGACTTAGAGTTTTCAAAGCTTTCTGTCCATTGTTGTCTAACTCCAAGGCAGAAATAGCATTGTGGAAGGGCGTGGCAGAAGAAAACTGTTCAATCTACAGCAGCCAGAGAGCAGAAATAGAGGGAGGACTGGGATAAGACCCCTTCCAGATCAGGCCTACACTGATCCACCTCCAAGCAGGCTCAGCTGGATTCTTTTGGTTTCTATGCATGGACAGATCTCCCATACTCCTTTGCACTTGGCCCTTTGGGTGACTATTATAAAATAATGCTTTAAATTATGTGTCCTATATTGAATATTTTCCCTTGTAAACCCTGCACACAACAAGCCTTAAAGCTAGAGGAACAGGGAAGCAATCCCTGCACCATTTAACCCTTATTGAAAGCAAATATGAAATGCACAGAAAAAAACATGTTCTCCATGTTGATCTCTAGGGATTTTTATCTCAGGTCCTTCCCATGAAAACCCTTTTATAATTACCAGAGTGGGATCTGTGGTCCATAGATCAGATTGGACAAAACACAATTCTTGAGTGAAGGACATCAGAAAGGTTTGATTTTCTGGACTGAATGAATAGAAGTGACGAACTATGCAGAGATGCCCTGGCGAGGTATCAGCGAGAAACACTGGCACATTGGTCTGAAAATTATGTCATAGCGTGCAAGTTCAGGATGCTTAAGGATGACTTTATCATATTCCTAAATCTCATTAGCTGTCTGCTAATGGAATCAGTGGAAAGAAAAATCTTTTTCAAAATTCCTTTGTTCATTCTATGAAATTTTTATTAAAATTACTTCCTGGCAAGCATTTCATGATTGAGAAATCATAGTTAAGGAACAAATTTAAGATAAAGTTATTTTCTCAATTAATGGATTCATTGTATCCATTTGAGGCAGTATCAAATATATTGTCCTTGAGTTTTTTCCCTCCAGATGTGCGATAGTTCAGGACTCAGTGTGTGTCCTCTAGGTTTGTCTTGCCAGTTTCCTTTTGACCACTTATTTCTGTCTTCCACAACTATCTTTATACATCACGCACTGATCTAATTTTGTGTACTCTTTGTAGGAAGCATGTCTGTGTGTCATGTTATCTAGCACCCTTTTTAGGCTATGAATTTCTTGGGGATGAGAATGCTTGTCTTTCATCTGATTATTTTTAACCCCTGCCAATAATTCTGCTTTGTAATCTCAGGGCAAGTGTCTTGGTTACTTTTCTCTCATTGCTGGGACAAAATATCTGACGCCCAAAATTAAGGAAGGAAAGGTTTATTTTGCTTACAGTTTGTAGAGGTTTCAGTCCGTATTTGGCAGATTATAAGGCAGAGTGGCACATGGCAGAGAGCTACAGCTGATGAAATCCGAACACAGCAAAAGCAACAAACACAAAAGGGAGGAATGGGGGAGGAATGGCCTCAAGCAGCTTCTTCCTCTCCTTTACATATGCAAACTATCCACCCCAGGGTGGTGTAGCTCTCACACCCATAATCAATCAAACTAAAAACCTGTCCCATGGCAGCATGAGGCTTTGGGGGGACACACAGACACAAACCATAACAGCAAGTGTCACCATTGCTGAGTAGTCTCTGTGACCTCCTTTCTGCTGCACTTGTGTTGGCAGGAGTTCGAGCAACCCTTTTCACTTACTCATTCCGACATGTATTGTGATCCCCTCTCTGAGTGCAGAGGCTGTGTCATTTCTTTTCTTTCTTTATCTTTAGGGTTTGCATTGTTTTCAGCACACAATAGGATCCTGGCTGAAGACCTGTTCATTGGACAAACAAAGGAATCACAGGAAATATTCATTTGTATCTGTTAAAAATAGATGCTTTGGAAAATGGACTCAGATATTACTGTTGATACAGGTACAGATGAAGTTCTTTTCCAGCCTTTTCCCCACCTCCTCTCTCTCTGTCCTTCACACTAGTCCTCAGCATTTGGCGTAAGTGACCTTCTGCTACCTTGATCCTTGCTTCAGGCTCAAAAAGTATCCATTGCTTCTCTTCAAATCAGTGTCTCCATTCTTCCATCCCTATGGTAATATTTAGTTATTAGTAAAGAGTATCTTTCAATTCTCATAAAACGACAAAGAGCTAATAATTTAATGGTTTATTGTTCCCAATTCTATTAAAATTGAAAAAAAAAGTGTTAATGTTGAGGAGCCAATCCCCAATAGTAACATTTGGGGTACCGTCTGAAAAGACTAGCATATCCGCCAAACCCGGTCTGCAGCCTATGGCAGTTTATGTTGGGACAGAGGTAGTTATTTGGGGATGATGTGTATTAGAATACTCAGCTACCATCTCTAGCTCCCAAGATATTCTGGGAAAGAACATATGTTAAGTGCTTAGCCCAGTGCCTGGCTCATGGAAAGAGAGCCAGGTTCCTTTCCAACTTCATCGATGGCCACTTTGCTCTGCACACCCTTCGCTCCAGCCCCACTGACTGTGCATAGCTGTATGTGTACAGCCACGCCTTTTCTGTCCTGAACACACACCACCCCCTCTTCCAGCAGAGCTACCCTACTCTACACCTGACCCACTTGTGCTCATTGTGAAGGCCTTTACTCAAGTAGCACTTTCCCTGAAGCTGGGTGGATTAGCTGGATTTTCCATGTGCTTTTGCAGCATTTTACTCCACTGTTCCAGGAAGAGGAAGTAGAGGCACCGGCAGCGTAGTGCACTGAAGACCTGTACTCAAGCCCGGGTACAGAGGTTCAAGTCCCAGCTTTGCTAATTAGCAGCTCTGTGAACTTCAGCAGGTTTTACTTACCTGCTCTATGCTTGTATATGGGTTTTATGATTAAATGAGATAAAACACTCAAAGGATTTAACATACAGCTTGAAGCATAATATAATCCATACATATATAAACTACATGTGTGATTTTATTGTTTTTGTAATTTTCATTTCTATAGGAAATAAGTTTTTCATAAGGACAGTTTGGGACTATTTTTCTTACTGTTATATACTGCAAAATTCCTGCAGTGCAGATGGGTAAATGACCTCCACAGAGGTGGAAACCTAAATTCTATTGCTAGCAGGGAACAAGTACAGGCTCTGACGTGAGAGGCATTCTAATACTGACATGTGAGAACAAGTTAGAATTTTGGGCAACAGTAGCTGTGCAGGCAGTTGATTGGGGCAGGCTTCTTTGCAGTGGGCCCTTGCAGCTGTAGAAGGTGAAAGAAGCCTTCAGGTGGTCAAATTAATGCAGACTCCAACAATAGTACTAGTGGTGTTCTTCAATTTCTGATCTCTGTGAAACACAGTTATTATTAGACTTCTCCACATCCTGCAACCCCACCGTTTTCAAAAAAATTTTAGGCTATTACCTAAAAATTTGAATTACCTAGTATGCAGTCTGCTTTCTTAAAGGTGTCTTAGACAAAACAGTACTATAGTAACTCAACAGAATGCTTAGAAATTTTAGAAAGCAGCCAGACGAAGGTGATGTATATGTTTCCTGTGCATTTGTAACTGGGTAAGAAAGTTTATTTACTTATCCAAAAATATTTGTTAAAAAGACATTCTGTACTAGACATTATTCCTAGTCATGATGTAATCATGTGGGATTTTTTTGGTGTGTGCTTTATTTCAAGATGTCCTGGATCATATCATAAATATAATATGTAACATAGCTTTATCCGTTTTCCCATATGCTTGTAAGATGGCTGTGAACTTCACTTATGTGGAAACACTGTGTATTTCCATAATAGAGGGTTTTTTCTCTCTATTTCTTGAGCACAACTGCATTTTATACCTGGTTTTATGTTCTTATTTTCTTTGATGGGTCATAAAACTCTGAAGTAATTTTGGACACACTGTCAAAGTTATGGGCATATTATAATCCATTTCAGGGTAAAATTACTAATATTTCTTTATAATGGAGGTAGCAATATTTTATGCTGGAAATGTACCAGCAGTGCTACTGCACCTTTAGAATGGTATTGTGCATCTGGAAACTACATAACTTTTATTAGAAACTAAGTCTATAAGTATATTAGAAACTTTCCTCTCCTTTTAAAACTATAGCAACTAAATATTATTGGTGATTTTTTTAAAGTAACATTTTCCACTTAATCATATCTGAATAGCTTTTCTGAGTTCTGAAGAAAAATCTGTCCTTCTTAAGACATCATCTTCACTTTTCTGTCTACTTCTTTCCATCTTACTAAATCAGCCTCTTCTTATGTCTTTCTCCTTTTAGTGACAAGATGTTTCGCTACTATACGTCACCACCCAGGAAAATGCTAGGCAGAAATTCCAACACTTCTATGTAGGAAAAGTGCAACAACAGACTGTGGGTTCTGAGAGAGCTGGCCTGAGGCCTAGGAAATTGAATTATCATGGTACTTGTATGCCTAGTTCCAATAGAACTTTCACCAAGTAATGTCCTTGTACTTCAACTTCCCCATCTATGAAAGGCAGATTCGGAGAGGGTAGTTTCAAATGTGCATGTGGGTTCTGAACTTTGAAACATGTGGCTTTGTCTTATGTTATGGTTTATGTCTAAAATGTCCCCCATATATCTCAGGTATTTGGAAGATGATTGGGTCATGGTGACTATACTCATCAGTGGACTCGTGCATTGATGAGTTCAGTAGCTGTATGAGCTCTTAGGAGGTTGGGGCTGGTTGGAAGTGGATCACTGGGGTGTGACCTTGTTGGAGATCACTATAAAGTGGCTCTGAGCAGGATTTACTATTAACCAACTGGCTTTCCGTGTTTACTTGTGAGTTGCCTGAAGCTTAGGCACCTTGTCTAAAGATGAGCAGTGGACTCATAGTAAGTGAACCTCTGTGAGTCACTGGTCACCCTGAGGCCTGTGTTGGCCTGTGAAGCTGTGACTCCTCAAAGGACAAGATAAGGCCACAGCTGAGGACATTTGGCTTCAACCCCCATTAGGACAAGGAGACTGAAGCTGCAGGCTTCACACTCCTACAATAAATACCAACCTAAAGATAAAGTAGTTCTCCTGACTGACATAATTTACCACTTGGGAAAATTCTCCCAAGGTCCTGTGAGATTTCTGTATTTTCTTGAGTATCCTTCTCCTTTGTTTGAAAACCAAATAAATATGGGCTGCCCAGAGAGGGCTTTGTCTAAACTCAGAGAATATTGAAGCTGTAAGAGTGTGAGACCCTCCTTCCTGAAGCCCTGGAATCATTTCAATTGTCTCATTTATTTAAGCCTTTGCTGTCCACTCCCTTGGGAGATTGTGGGCCTGATCAGCCTGCAATAAATAAGGGTTATTTAACCCAATGTGACCTGGTGGGGTATGTGTTTATTCCCTGCTCTTCCCTTTTCTCCTGCTTCCTGCTTGCAATGGGTTGAGCAGCTTTTCTTCATGAGCTTCTGCTGTGGTGCTTAGGCCTTAGGGCCAAACAACCATGAGTTGAAACCTCTGAAATGTGAACTAAAATAAATCTCTCCACTTCTGAAGTGTGAGTGTTGGGTGTTTTGTCCCAGTGACAGGAAATCTGACTAATGCAGATTATTGGTACCAAAGAAGTAGGTCATTGCTGTGAATGTACTTGGTCATGTGGTTTAGAAGCCTTTAGAACTGATCTTTGAAGAGTTTGGAAAGGATTGGAGATGCTGGCTAGAGAAACATTAATTCTGTAAGATGAGCATGGTGGGAGATTCTGGTCAAAGCTCAGAAAACCAAGAAGCTGATTATAATGTGGACAGTAAAGGCCAGACTTATGAGGTTTTAGTTGGGAATGAGAACTATATAGAAAACTGGACTAGAGGCAATACGTGTTTCATTCTGGCAAAGAACTTGTCTTCTTGCTACCTATGTCTTATGATTTTTGTGTGAGGCTGAGTTTACAGGGGGTAGACCAATTAATCTGATGGAGGAAATTTGAAACAACTCAATGTTCAGGCTGTGGCATGAGTACTGCTGGCTGCTTTTAGCCACATCTACAGTGAGAATCAGAAGAAAAATAAGAAAAGTAAATGATATGAAAAGTTTGCAGCTTTGAGAGAGAAGAAGTGCCTGCCAAGTTGGAGCCAGGGAAAGTATGGTTGGTAAAACTATTAGCACAGCAAAGAGCCAAGTACTTTATATCAGGACAGACTGAAGGTGTCCCAGAAATTGGTCAGACCCCATTCATGATAAACTGAAAGGTTAAAAGTATATAAGCCTTTCATTTAAGAAGGCCTTTGACTTCCTGCTTGAGAATGGTCCCCTGGAGAATTAGTTCTTTGGTTCCATTTCCCGGTGCACAACCATCCAGACACTCACATCCCTTGAGGTGGTGGTAGATTTTGGCATCATCTACAGTGTATTAGTTTTATAAACATGCATAAGAGTGGTAGGGTCACAGAAGTTTCCAGCCGCATTTCAAAAGAAAGCCTGGGAGACCAAGCAGTGTGCTCCTGAGAGGACAGGGGTAAAGCTCTGATAGTGAAGTACAATGGAGACCTCAGGAATCTGAAGATGCCAGAAATGTGGTAGTCTACCAAGTAACACTGCAGGCAGCGATTTGAGCCTGTCCACAAGTGGACCATGTAGACTGTGAGCAAGGCCATAGGGGTGGGACTTTTTAAGCCCTTTGGAGCTCACATCTTACCACTGATTGCCCTGGGCTCTGGACATGAAGCTACAAGATTTAATGCTTGTCCTGAAGGGTTCTAGTCATGATTTTTTTCTACCCCCCTATTTCTCCTTTTAGAATGACAATGCTTACCCTATGTCATTGTGTGTTGAAAGTATTCAATTTTCTTTTTTATTTTTACAGGGCCTCACAGGTAACAGTTTGTGTTGAGGGTCAGAAGAGACTTCGGATTTCTAATTTTCACCAATAGTGGACATGTTAAGACATTGTTGACTGTTGAGATGGACATTTAAATGTATTTTGCATAATGAGGTGGACTTGATTCTTTTGTGGGCCAGGACCAGAATGTTGTGGTTTAGGTCTCATGTGGTTGGAAGCTGACTGGATCCTAGGGTTGCTGTGCTCATCAGTGGATCCATCCATTGACGGGTTCAGTAGCTGACTGTGCTACTAGTATGTGGTGCCTGGTCAGAGGTGGGCCACAGAGGCATGACCTAGAAGAGGATATTTTTGTCCCTGGCTCCTCCCTTCTCTTCTGCTTTCTAGGTGTTATGGTTTAGCGGCTTTCCTTTGTCTTGCCCTTCTGCCATGCTGTTTCTTCTCTGGAGCCAACTAACCAAGAACTGAATCATCTGAAACATGAGCTAAATAAAACCTCTCCTTTAAGTTGTAAGTGTTGGATATTTTGTCCCAGTGACCAGGAGGCTGAGCATTGTCCCTTGATTTTCCCATGATGTAGCCATGGCATTGTGGCTACAGTGTCATCAAGAACTCAGGATCCTTCTATTTTTATCCACTAATATCCTCAAAATGGCATAGCCTAGGTAGGAGGAAGTGGAAAGAGAAAAGAAAGAAGAAAATACAGGGAAACAGAATTTTTAAAAGCCAGACTGATGCTCCAGATAGATGCTGTTTGTAAGGGGAGTACAGAATGGATATCAGATAGGTCTAAAACATTAAATACCATATCATTCTTAACGTATTTATTCATTCAGCTATGGAATACTCATTCAGGGCCTTCTATATGTGAGACATTCTCTCTAGGCACTGGGCATATGATGGCACACACACAGGTGGTACCTTCCCTTCATCAGGCTTAGCAGAAGTGATTAGATTTACACATTACAGGATTTACACATTTAGAAAATCCAGAAAATATACGGTTGCAACTTAGGCTGTTAACTGGTAAAACATTGGTCATCATAAGAAGACAATGGGACTATCAAATTTAGAATAGAATGTTAGATGCCATATGACAAAGTGATATTTCAACAGGAGCTGGACTTTCAGGGTAAAAGACAGGGAAAGAACTGTCTTAGATTAGAAATAATAACATGGCTCAGTGCCTTGAGCTGTGAGAGACTGTGAAAGTTCTAATGTAGCTGGAACATGATGGACATGAATATGGTGATGACATGAGACTGGCCAGAAGACAGTCCCAAGCACACAGGGTGAGGAAGAAGGTGGACCCAGCTAATCAGAAAGGACCGCTGTGGGAGCCAGTGTATGGAGGTGTCAGCTTTTCCAGGGAGTGTGACATTGGTACTTTGTAAATATAGAGATAAGAGGAACTTGGGGAGGGTGGTGACTCCATGGGAAGGCAATGTCCAGTTGGAAGATGTTTTTGGTTCTGCTGAGAACATCAGATTTCTCCATGTTAATGCTGAGCTGCTTAGGAGTTGTGAACATGGTGGGTGAGGGACATGGGTATCTATACAAGATGTGGGCTGCAGGGAGCTCACACAGGCAGCTGTGTGGAGGACAGGTTTAAAAGAAGCAATGCAAGGAATGGAGACATGTAAGGGGTGATGGAACAAGCCCTGGCAGAACTCCTGCAACAGAGAGTACAAAGTAGAACATGAATATAACAAAATAGCTGCCATTCAGTAGGAGGCCACTATAAACCAGGAGTTGTTTTAAGTTCCTTCTTTGAATTAAGTTAATTTTCATGACATGTTATATACTTTCATATTTATATAACTCTTACACAGAAAATAATATAAGGATAAAATCACCAAATTTTCTCTAATTTGTTTTGTTTTAAGTGACAGAAGTAATTATACCTATTTATACTATGTGATAATTCAATATATATATACAGTGTACAGTGGCCTAATCAGGGTAATTAGCATTTCTCTCTTCTTAAGCATTTATTATTTTTTGGTTTGGAAGTTCTGGAACTTTCTAGTTATTTGTAAAACACATCACGAACTGTTGTGAATTGTGATCACTCTGCTGTGCTACAGAACATTATAACTTAGACTTCCTCTTATATTTCATACCTCTTACCCACCCTTCCTCCACCCCCTGCTCTACCATCCTTGCTCATTTCTAGTGAGCACCTTTCTACTCTCTAATTCTATGATAGAAATGCTTTTAGCTTCCACATGAGTGAGCTCTCACTTATGTTTTCCTGTGCCTGGATTATTTCATTTAACACTTCCATTTATGTTGTTACATGTGGCAAGATGGCTGAAAAACACTCCGTTGTGTACATGTACCACTCCTTCTATCTACATTCATCCAGCAGTGGATACCTCAGTGGATTTCATATCTTGGCTATTGTGAAAAGAACTACAATAAGCATAGCTTTGCAATCATCTCTTTGATATAATGATTTTGATTTCTTTGGCTAAAATTTCTTTGTTTGGTACAAAAGGAAGCCATCTGCCATTAGCCTCTTCCCTTGGTGTCTGTTTGTGAAGTAATCAACTCCATAAGAGACCACAACCTTTGATATTACAAAGCTTGGTTCTGAGCCTTCTGAAATCTCTGTAAGATTAACATAGAAGTCCCATGTGAGGCGTGCAGGGGCCAATCTCAATGTAAGTCTACTTGTCTCTCAAGTTTAGTTATTCTCTACTCCACTTTTGTATTACACTTGTGCAAAATATTCTCCAGATTTTGTCATTATCTTCGTGCTTTCTTTACATGCCTGTAAATCTGTACTGCATACTCTCCAGTGCTTTCTCTGAGCCCTTCTTTCGTCTATGCTGGCAAGGAAGAATCTTGTGGTCAACAAAATTTTCCGTGTTTGGCAGAGAAAGTTTAAACAACCTGTATAAAACCACATAAGGGATTAGTTCTAGAACAAAGGATTTTAAAAAGTAAAAAAATTACAATGGTTAATTTGGGGTATCAACTTGGCTAGGATATAGTATCTTATTTAACAAGCATAACTCTAAATGTTATTGGGAAGAAACTGGTAGGTGTAGTTCACTTCTACCATTGCTCATTTTATTTGAAGATTACCCTGATGACAAAGCTTAACTTCCTCCAATTGTTTGAAAATCTTTAGAGCAAAAACTCAGGCTTCCTGGAGAAGAAACTGCCTCAAAACCCAGTGGGTTCTTGTCTGTGTGCCTGCCCTATGGATTTCAGATGTGCCAGCATTCACAAATTCATGAGCCACTTTTAAAAGTCTGTCTTTTCACTTCTCCCTTGAGTTGTGTGTGTGTGTGTGTGTGAGTGTGTGTGTGTGTGTGTTCAAATTCTCCATTGGTTTGTTTTTCTGGAGAATCTCAGAGAAGAAATGCTTTCAGGTATTTTTACTGCTTGCTGAAGGAAGAAATGAGTGATATTCTGGAAAAAGGTTACTGAGAGTAAAACCTCAAGTCACACAGTGGCCTGTAAATAAAATACATTTATTAAGTACAGTTTGATGAAATCAAAATGTTTCTTTATTAAGAACAATAAAATCTTTTACTGTTACTGGGACCAGACTCTTGAAAACAAAAGAATGGAAAACTCTTCAGCACAAAAGAAGAAAACACCCTTCAGTTATCATGAAGTTCACACACATTCATAGTTAGCTTCTCCTGCTCATCTCTTGGTCTCTACAACTATACCTTTGTGATTTTGGGGTTTCTAGATGAGTAACAGTTATAAATTTGAAGCTTATGTCACTATTTTGGAGTTTCCATGACAGCAAGAAAAATAAAACTACTAGGAAATAATGAAAACTATTTTCAATAGCAGGAGGAAACAGATATAGTTTTCCAGGGTGGGTAGGGAGAGTCAAATTTTCCAATGTAATTAATTTTTTCATATAACTGCATAACATTTTCAGGAAAATACTGATTTTTCAAAGAAAGGAGCTTTTCTTTGCTGTTTAGAATGCTAATGTGTCTTTTATTGGTATATTTTTTCCTAAAGAGTTTCCAGGAGTTCTCATTACTGCTTGTGGCCTCACTGTGGGAATTTTTAAATGGAAAGTAGGAATTGCAATGGACTGTAGCATAAACTAAAATGTGCTGTTTACAGACTTAAGGGTGTTTTACTACAGAGCGGCAGCATGGTTCTGCTTGATGATGTGACGAAGTGACATAACTTTTGGGTCCATCATGTCGCTTATGGATAAAAAATTCATTTCAGAAGTAAAACTGTTTCTTTTCAGCATCATATTTTAAGAGTTCAGCTCCTTCATCACTGCCTTAGTAAGAAATTCTATTTTTGAAAAATAAATATAGTTCTGTATCAGCCATTTCCTGTGATTCTCCCTAATATTAGCGTTGAAGCAATCTCAGAAGGCGCACTGATTCTGCGTTCTCTTCTTCCTCATTTCCCAGGACCACTGCCTGCTTCGGCTGCTTCTTTTACAGTTAGAGCTGAGGCTCATAACTATTAAAAAGAATATTACTTGTACAATGATGATAAGGGATTGTATTGGTTTTTAGGACACTTTTTGGTGAATTACATCAAAAGTATTCATAAACTCTTTGTCTCCAGTTGTGTAACTTATAATTTTTTCGTTCTACTATTTTTGATAATGCAAATGTTTTTCTTGTTAGGCTATAAGCCTCAATTATGGAAGCTTTCTCTACTGATTTCAGCACCATAGATTGAATTTGCTCAATATGGTCTTTGAACTAAAATCACACCAAACACACACACACACACACACAGTCATACTCTAGTGGAAAATCATAAACTGTGACGGTGGAGAACTTGGATGATGTCCTAGATCCATCACTCTGTATGTGTGTGATCTTCAGATCTCTTGATGTCTCATTCTTGGTTTGCATTATTGCCATATAAGAATCGCAGGCACACACGATGAGTAAGTATTGATTTGACAGCTATTAAAAGCAATTTCATTTGCTTTAATGGAGTAGAAAAACAGACTCAGTCAGGAATATGCATTTATGAGAGTCACTTACCATGGCCTTTCAAGAATACTGAGCAACTGCCTTAGTCAGTGCAGTGTAGTTGGTTATAACAGGGTTACAAATTCAAGAAATGAGGTCTTTTCACTTGAAACAATGTGAATTATTTTCATTTTTCTAGGTGCCATAAACATTGTGACCTGAAATGCAGGTTCATGAGTTTGATGGACTCTTGATGGTCCTTTGGACCTTGTGATTCTACAAAGACTGTACATGTGGTCCTGTGTATGTGATGGTGGTGGTGGGGGTACATCAAATGTATAGGCGCTCAGTGATTTTCTTCTCTGTATGATTTCATAACAAGTTGTTTGCAGCAATAAAACCATTAGAAATGAAGTGCTGAAGCATCAAAGTGGTTATTCCTTTTGTAGAGAAGAAAGCTCAGGATCTTATGAAATACTTACCTCTTTTAAACACCGTTTGCTGTTGAGGTGAGATTTTCCCTAGTTAAAGGCTGGGAAAGAAAAAAGAAACATGAGTAATCGTTATTTTATGTAAGGAATAAAGCGTATCTTATGCTGCTCACTTTCTCTTAGTCTCCTACAAGGAAAAAACATTATATCAGCTATCTGTAGAAGGCTCACACCTGGGTTTACAATGTCTCAACAGACCTTAAAATATCTTAAAATACCACTGTACCAAGTTATCTTTCAATACCAAGGTTCTTGGTTTTCTCCTCCCCAAGTTATCACTGGCTTGCCAGGCCTTCTCCCACACCCCTCTGCTGTTATGTCCCTAAATAGCTCTGCTGTTAAAGATGTCCCCATATACCCACTGCAATAATAAGAATTTGGCTGGAGTTTTCAGGATATATGTTGAGCATATTTTATCAGTAGTGTTGAGGTAATGGTATTTTTTCATTTCTAGCTACTCTGTAGCTCTGATTTTTCTCATATATGGAGTATGTGTCTTAGTTACTTTTCTCTTTGCTGAGACACAATACTGACACCCACAAGTTAAAGGAGGAGAGATTTATTTCAGTTCAGTTTGCAGAGGTTTCAGTCCACAGTCTGCTGGCTCCAAGGCAGGGTGGCATGGCACAGGGGCATCACAGAGGAGAAATAGCCCATGGCAGATCAGACAGGAGGCAGAAAGCAGCAAGCCTACCTTCTTTCTGTCCCTTTATATTCCATTCAGGCTACAAGCCTGTTGACTGCTAACACCCACACCTGGGGTGCTGCTTCGTTATTGACACCCAGAACTATGCTAGATCAATTTATTTATCATACACCCTTACTCTATAGCCACACACCTTGAATCTAGCCACCTACAAAAAGGCCCACCTAGGACCAAATAAGGCCTTGGGGGGAAATCTAGATATAAGCCATAACATTGTGGCTCTGGCCCCTAAAAGACTTGTATACATTCTTCTATGCAAAATAAATTTAATCTCTAACAGCTGTGCAAGTTTCAGAATTGCTGAAAAGTCCAAATCTCAAGTCTTCTCTGAGGGTTAAGACAAACTATTAGCTGCAAGCCCCTGTACAAATGAAAAAGACAGTAAAACACTTTCAACATACAATGGCCTGAAGTAAATATTCCATTCTAAAAGGTGGATATAGGAGGATATTAATGAGACCAAAGCAAAACCCAGCAGCACAAATATCAAATTCCATAGGTCTATGTTCAGCATCTAGGATAATCTGCGGCAAGATGTGAACTCTAAAGGGCTTGGGTGACTTCAGCCCTATGGTGTTGCTGGTGGTTATAGTTGCCATGGCTTCTTTTTTGGACTGGCTGTGCTCATTCCTTAGATAATCCACATTGCTGGCTTCTCCAACATCCTAGGGTTTCTACTGCACTTTTGGCTTCATACTCACAACTTCACACTCTGCCCTCTCAGGGACACATTGCCTGGCTTTCCAGGCCTTCTTCTGAAATATAAGGGGAAGCATTCCTGCCCTCACAACTCTTACACTCTCCATGCACCTAAAATTAGCTCCACTTGGATGATACCAAGGTCTGCCACCAGCTGGAACAATAGCCAGGCTTCCTTTTCTCTTGGCTGTAGGGATTGAGTCCCTGGATTGTGGAATACTATGAACCCATTGCCAAGAAACAAATTCCCTAGGCCATTGCCGTTCTGGAACATGGTGCCCTTGGGCTTGCTTTTCAAAAGCAAAGACTTTCATTTTTGCAATTTAGAAGCTACAAAGGGTTTAGTCCTACTGGTTCTTCTGATGTCTTCATACCATCTTTTCTATTATCTTCCATCTCAGCAACCAACCATCTCTGCTCCTTCTTTGTGGGCAATATTTATACCAAAACTTCCTTTCTTGACCAAATCAAAATATTTTAAATCATTCTGTTGGGCTCTTTTGTCTAGATTCTCAACATAGATCTAGTTAAAAGCCCCCAGTAGTAGCCATACCACTACTTCAACGTTACACTGCCTTGAAATTTCTTTGCCAGATTAGTTAGTCTGCAGTGCTTAATCTCAGCCTTGGAAAGTCTCTGGACATGAATTTGCTGCAGATGAATTTTCTGCTAAAACATAACACACATAGTGTTTGGGAGCAGGGCTTCACCTGTCATTGGTGTGGCAACAATTTATGTGTCTGGTCACTCTCACTCTGTCAACACACTTCTCTTGCTCATAGATCTGTTTATTTATCCTCTTCTATTTTCCACTGTATTTCAAGCTGAGCTCTCAAGTTTCTTTTTCTAAGGAAAAGTGATCTCTTTCATTTGAGCTGAGGTTGCATATGATCCCTGAATGAGTCCAGAGTGAGAAACTAGGCCACTTCTCCCCTAACCCCCAAGGACGCCCTATGTCAATTCACCCACACCATTAGCTCTTTGCCTTTATCTACACACATGGCTCCCATCTCCTACCCAAATGAAATTAATCCCATATGCTTTACCTTTTCTGATAATTATGTTTCATGTAAGTAGGGAGAAATCCTGACATTCATACCATGACCCCATCACATACAAGGAGTAATCATAAATACAGTGAATGTTTAAACTTTAAAAATGTATTACAAAATATGTATTAGAGTAAAAGACACATTGCTCCCATCCAGTGACACTGTGCACATATCAAGAAGGCAGGGAAGAGTTCATCACTCACATGTGAGACTTTCTGGGAGAGCGAGCAAGCACCCAAGGCGGCCCCAAAGAGCATAATTGATGTGAGAAGCAAGTAGTTTGGCTTTATTGTGGTTAGGGTGGCAGAGGACAGGGTTGTATTGTGGTCTGACTTTCTCCCTGTGCTAAAAAGGGGAGCTCTGGCTCAGGATTGGGTGGAAAGTGAGGATAAAGAAGAGTTTGTCACCAGAGTTCTAGGCCAGATGCCTAACTCTTGGAGTCTTAACAGACTAGGGTCAGCCACTTGCTGCCTCAAGAGTCCAGCAAGTAGAAGTAGAGATAAAATTAAGGGAGAGAGAGAGAGAGAGAGACAGTGAGACAGAGAGAGAGAGAGAGAGAGAGAGAGAGAGAGAGAGAGAGAGAGAGAGAGAGGGAATGAGCAGTTTATTTTGCTATAACCATACTGGAAAGACAGTGGTGCTAATGGCTTCCAAAACACTGTCTTCCCCATACTGACAATAACTCCAGGATTAAGAACAAAGCCGAGGGCAAAGCCGAGGGCATTTAGGGGCAAGCGGTATGTATAGCTATCTGTGAGGCTGATCTGGTTGATCTGGATCTCTGGAGTTCTGCTGGGGTCCTGCTGGGGACAGAGATACCTTATTGGTGGAGGTGGGGGCGGGGCAGTTTCCATTACCAGGATGACAGGAGGGCCTGTAGGGCTCGTTTTTCCTGGAATTTGAAATAAAGTAGGAAGGAAAAATGATCTTTAAAATTAGAAAAGGTTAGAGGGACAAAATGAAGTGAGTTAAAACAAGGACTGAGTCCTTCAGAGAAAGCAACGGGCAATTTCAAAGAAGCCACTATTATGGTTAGGACATGAAAATTATCATCAAACAAATATACAAAAATGGAGTTAGGTTCAGTAATACAGTGGTATCTGTCTCCTACTGTTTTTACTGGACATTTGTTTTATTTTATTTTGTTTCCCTTTACTTTAATATCTAATGATTTTTTATTTTTTATTAGTACATGTTTAAAGTACATGATAATTATATTCCTCAAGGAGAGAAAGAAATAAAATAGATATGTATAGGAAAAGAAGAAGTCAAATTATTGTACTTGCAGATGACATGATCCACTATATAAAGGACCCCAAAAATTCCACAAAAGTGTTCTGGAATTAATTAATAGCACAATCCAGTAGCGCCGCAGGATGGAAAACTAACACAAAATTCAATAGTAGACCTCTACACCAATAATGAATTCACTTCACTAGAAATTAGGAAAACAATACTGTTTGCAGTAGCATCAAGAAAAGCTAAATACTTAGGAACCAACCTAATCAAGGAAGTGAAAGACTTCTACAGTGAAAACTATAGTACTCTGAAGGAGATTGAAGAGGACATTGGAGGTTGGAAAGATATCCCATGTTTTTGGACAGGCAGAACCAATATAGTAAAAATGTCCAACTTCCAAAAACTGATATACTCATTTAACACAATCCCAATGAAAATGCCCATAGAATTTTTCACAGAACTAGAGAAAACAATCTTAAAATTCATAAGGAATTAGAGTGGATCCAGAATATCAAAAGCAATCTTGAGTAATGAGAGGATCACATCTTGCACTTGAGGCAAGCAGGAGGTATCACAATCTTACACTTGAGGTTATAGTACAAAGCTACAGTGTTAAAAACAGCATGGTAATGGCACAAAAACAGACTCATGGATCAATGGAATGGACTAGAAGATACAGAAACAACCTCAGGCATATTTAGCTATTTGATTTTTTTCTCTTAAGTTTTATACTCAAAGTTAACAACACTTTGATATTCAAGGTAATAAATCTAAGAGTGAAGAAAGGAAATTTTATAACATAAAATTATAGCCCACAGAAAAAACTTAGACATCCTGGATAGTGGTAATTAAGGCAGAGGCTGGTGTTTCATACCAAGGAGACAAAATGCAAATATTGAAGTTTTTTTCATGCAATAATAAGAGATCACTATATACAGGGAGAGTTCCATGTTGTGCAGATTTCTTCTGCCTTAAGGTTAGAGCACTTACTAATTACTCACTGCAGTTTTCCTGATGGAGTATTTGCTACCTGCATGTTGGAACACTCACGAAAATAAGTGCTTTTGTTGAAGTTACCAGAGATGGAAGAAGTTGGACCTTTAACCTCACAAACCTCATTTGTAATTTAAAGCTGTGACTAAGGTAGAATAATGTAATTAGAAATAGATAATAGTAAGTAGGAAAACAAACAATAACTGTGAACATTATAAAGTAAGATTTAAAGTAGTTTCTCACAGGCATTTAAAAAAGCATGTCAGTGGAATTTTGGATGGTGTAGGGTGCTGTGACTTAGGGCAGATGGCAGAAAACTATAGTCCCAAGCTCTGTCTAACCTATTGAATGTAAATGTAGCTCAGGAAGTAAGAATAGCTTTATATATTTTTAAGTGATTACATTTTAAATGACTACCTGAATACCTATATGATATCTTTGCTTTTGCTTCTTTGTCTTGTAAAGCCTAATATACTTGTGATATACATTTATAGAATATACATACAATTATATATATATTCTATAATATACATTTATAGAAATAAAATTTGCTGACCTAAATTTAGGGGATAGATTCAGTTCCGTGACTGCAATGGGCAGGAATTTTGAGAAATAAGCAAAACCATCAAAATATGGAGAATAAAATAATAAGAGGAAAAATCTTTTAAGGATACTGTGTGTGTTGGAGTACTACTCTGCCATAAAGAAAGATAAATTTGATTCATTAGCAGGAAAATAGATGCCCCTTGAGACCATATGAAGTGAAGTAAAGCAGATGCACAAGCTTAAATATTGTGTGGTTTCTCTTCTATGCAAATCCTAAATTATAAATAAACATCAAAGTTAAAGACAGATAATATGAAGCAGGGGACAGATCCTTCTCAAATGCAAAGAGGATCAAGAGAGAGAGGGAGGAGGGAGGAGGGAGAGGGGTGGGACAGAAAGGAATGAGGTGTTCTGTCCATACCCCCACTCCACATAAGGAAAGTAAACATGATGTACTGAAAACATATACTAAGAAAAATAAATTATTTGACATTTTGTGGCTGAATAAAAGGATATTGTGTGTGTCTAGGACTTTGTGTTGTAATACATGAAAAATTGTAATCTTGGTTTTATCTTTCAAAGGCTTAGAGTGGGCCATGCAGAGAATCTCACAGCTGACTTTTTTTTTTTTTTTTTTTAAATCTATTGGGACCAAAGTCCATGATGTCTTCATGCCTTAGTCCCTTTGTTCCTTGTTGGTTGCTGCAGTGCCAGAAATTCACAAAGACTTCACTCAAAAGGCAAAGGCTTTTGCAGTGAGGGGAACAGGAGATTTTACTAAAAGCAGGTTAACCGCGTGAACGGCCGGATGCGGTGCACTGGTTGGCTGCAGAAGTAAATTTAACGTTCGTCCATCTGCACCTTCCCCAGCTTGTTTTTGGTCCACAGTTGCTGGTTATGGGGATGAAAAATGATGCTGGTGGACCAATGACTCCGTTTCAGAAGGAAAAGCTAGAATAAGGACGTGATTGCATAAGGCAGAGAAATATCTACAGTTTGTAAAACATAACATAACTGAGTTTTGCGGCACCAGACAATGTAGTGTGGGGCTGGTGGTGGTCCTATGTAGACAAGTCTGTTGCCCCAAATTCCATTCCATGTCCTTCACTAAAGAGGAAACTGTGTGGGAGCCTGCCTTAGATTCACGTGTCCATGAAGCTAAGAAATTACCGAGATTAGCAATTACTCTTAGTAGTTGGTTCACACTAGCTCTACATGGGTGACTTTTTCCAGGGAGACAGGATTCTTAGAGAGAAACAGTTCTTTAGCAAGATCTAATTTTTTAGCAATGCAGAAATAGTCGATGAGAGTCTATTACTTTAAAACTACACAGTACACAATTTATTCAGTAGCCAGGTGTCAAACAAAATGAAAAACAATAGGTTTGGGTGGATATAGAAAGAAAGTGTGTCACTTCTAAGCTAGTGAGTACATTTGCTGTCATTGAAAATTGCTAAGCTTTTCTCGAAGAGAACAATTTCTCAAATGTCATTTTACTAAAAACAACTAGAATGAACTAATGTTTTTTCTCCAGATACAATAAATTTACCATATAATATACAATTCTTTTGGAGAGATTTTTCCAAAACCATTCTATGCTTACAGGCTATAGGTTGTGCACTGTTCCCTTTGTCTTTCTGGCATTGAAACAATAGACTGCCTCAGTAACCTTGGGGTAATCTTACGACCCCAGGTGTTAGGTCTGGGGAAATACCATGAGTCTGGGACAACTGCTTTAGAATCTGAAAAGTAGTTTGTTTTCTACATTTTATGCACATGAGGTGCCTCTGTGATAATGTTCGCTGTGCTGTTAACTTTCTTCTATAAACATGACTTTCTTGAGAGATATAGCATTTTATTGCTGTGACTTCAGAGGCCTGTTCCAGTCTGAAAGGGTCTGTTTGCAGCTCTTCAAATACATCAATTTTACCAGGATGCTGAAAACACATCTGTAGGAATGAGCAGAATTAAAATCTGAGGGGGAAAAATCAGTATATAATTCATTTGAACTTTATCTCAGAAGACCAAGAGAATTTGACTTCTGACTTTAATTCCTCTGGGTTTTAATAACCACGGACTTCCATTTGCAAGTGAATTTAATTTTGAACTTTAAATTCCCCCTGAGAATTTCATAGTGGGAATAGTTTACTTGGAAATTTTAAGTAGCTTTTTAATATTAGAATTGTTTTTAGAATGAGTTACTGTTATCATTGATTTCATTTCCGATCCTTGAATAGATTACGTTGGATAGTGTGGCTGTGCATAATTTGAGGTGAGATTCTCATCTCTCACCTCAGACTGCTGAGTGAAATTTTGGCTATGGGCAGAGAGTACCTGTAAGTTTAAACAAATTAATTTTCTTTTCATAATCCATTTCAGGGGACCCTGGACAAAATCAGTGAAGCCCACTAATGCTCCTAGCAAAGTGGGCTTGTATTAGGTACAGCAGGATGGTTTGGAGTTTTTGCACATGTCATCCAAAAGAGAAAAGGAACAAGCTTTATACAGAATAGACTTCATGGATGAGCTCAAAAGATAAAGAACTGGAAAGACAGGAGTGGGGCAAATGCTTCTTTCTGACTACCTTCCAAGGAAAGTGAAGTCATTCAGAAGATTGGGTCTAGACCCATATCTATCAAGTTGCACCAAAATAAAATCAAACTGGATCAGAGCCATAGATACTCAAATAGAAATGTTTAATCTGTTTAAAGATAAAATAAAACTTTTGAAGACAGAGGCACAGTAAAGGACTTTCTGAACTGAAACTGTAGATGAAATAGCATCAAGCATCAGCAAATGGGATTATATCAAATTATAAAGCTTCTGTATAGGAACAGAAACAACCAATAGAGTGTACAGACATTCTAGACAATGGGAAATTTCTTTTGCTAGTTGCTCCTCTGCCAGTGGACTAATATTTAAAATTTACAACGAACTAAAAATATTGGATCCCCCAAGTAAAAGACACAATGAAAAAAATGGGCAATTGAAATGAATGGATATTCTCAGAAGAAGAAATACAAACGTCCCAAAAACACATTAAAAATGCTCAATATCTCTAGCCATCAAAGAAATGAAAGTTAAGACTATTGAATCCAGTCTTACTCCAAAAACAATTCAAAAGCAAACAACAAAAATAAACAAACAAAAACCACCAGCAGATGCTGGTGAGGCTGTGAGGGAAAAAGCCACTCACATGGAAATCAGTATGGGGATTCCTCAAAAAACTAGAAGTAGAAATTCCGTTGAACCCCATTACTCCCCCTTTAGGTATCCTCCCAAAAGTGTTAAAGACATCATACCACAATGATTCATGCATACCTATGCTTGTAGCCATGCAACTCATAATAGCTAAATCTTATAAGCTGCCTATATCCTGTCAATAGGATGGAGAAGAAAATGTGGTATTTAGGCATAATGGAGGCTACTCTGCCATGGAGAAGAATAAATTTGAGTCAATTGTAGGAAAATGGATGTACCTTGAGACCATAACATTAGGTGAAATAAATAAATCAGACACACAAGCTTAAATATCACATAGTTCTATAGGAGAAACTCAAAATATGAATGCTTTCAAAAACAAAATGAAAATAGATAATAGGGAAGTGGTAGATAGATTGGTTGCAAATGGGAAGGGAAACTCTAAACAGAGGAAAAAAGAGAGAAGGAAGGAAATAAAAAGAAGTAAGATATGTTGAATGCATGAACATACTCCCTAAGATGAATAGAAACATTAGGTAAAACTTTTTTATAATACAATTATTTTTAAAACTCCTTTGGCATATGGACTTTGTCCATCCCACGACTCACTGCAGTTAGAGGCTCCATATATATGGATGGTGGGTTTTAGAAGGAAAATGGGGGCCTGTGTAATCCAGATGTTTCCTGTTCCCTTCTCTGGCAGCGAGTCTGTCTTCAGACTGCTTACATTGACCTTACTTCCTTCAGGCGGAAGTTGCCCAGGTTTCTCAGTGGAGACTTTAGTGTTTGGGGAGCTGAGTTCGTCTAATTCTGGAATTCAGCATGAACCTATCATTAGCCCATAGACAGAAGCCACATGCCATCTTTATTAATAAGAAAGGTGATATGCTGATCTTTTAAATGGATGATTCTATTCTTTATTCTTTGTACCTTTCTCCATCCCTTTCACAGATGCTACAACTTGCTGTGCTAGAACTGCTCATCCTTGCACACATCCTGCTCCTGCCTTTGCCTGCTCTAGTTTATAACCTCAAAGGGAGACACATCATAGCAGTAATATTTGATTAATACACAGCATTCAACTGTGTCTGACTGGACAAATTTACTATATATTTGACTTATTCTTTTTTGGGAATCAAAGGTTGTTCTTTTCTCCTCATGGTCTCCGATTTCTATTTGTCTTTTATCCATAAATTGGACAGATTGCCAGATGTAAGAATGTAAGATTGATCAAACCATTAAAGAGAATAAAAAATAATCAAAAACATTAGAAACGATATGGAGCTTCACCAAACAAGATGGTAGGAATTCACCAATGGTTGTCATATTGCATAGTGCTGTCTTCAAATTAGTTGTTCAGATTACCAGATATAAGCACGCAAAATTGGTCAAAAAAGTTAAGCATTAACTGTTCCTTCTAATAAACCGATAGATATCAGCAGTACAATTATCCCAGTTATCCTTCTATATATCTATCTATATCTATATCTATCTATATCTATATCCATTTCCCTTCCTTCTTTCTTTCTTTCTTTTTCTCCTTTCCCTCATCCCAGTTTTTCCTTCCCTTTGAGCGATTTCTTTCCCTGTCACAATACCTATTGTACATTTTGGGTTTTATTTACTCTTTCAGGTTCTTACACTAGGAAGACAATATGATGTATTTCTTTGTTAATTTTCTTGTCTAGTTGATCTTTTTGTGAAATGAGGTGTTAAGGTCCCCTGTTACAACTGTGTTACTGCTTATTTGATCTCTCATGTCTTTTAATATTCGTCTTACATAGTTGGGTGCTCCCATATTTGGTGCATATATATTTCTTCCTCTTGAAGTTTTCCCTTAAGAAATATATAGTGACCTTCTTTATCTCTTTTGATCATTCTTGGTTTGAAGTTTGCATTGTCTGCAAACAGAATAGCTACCCCTGCTTTTCTCTGGGTTCCTGTTGCATGGAGTGTTGTTTTCCATCCTTTGACTTTCAGTCTGTGAATTTCCTTTTGAGTTTAATGTATTTCTTGTATATAGTATATTGTTGGATTTTGTTTCTTGACCCACTCTGCCAGTCTGTTTCTTTTGACTGGTGAATTGAGGCCATTTACCTTAGTAGTCATACCTGATATGTATTGGCTTATCTTGGCCATGTTATTTTCCTGCTGTTATAAGTGAAATAAATCCGACTCATATGTGTAAACATCATATTGTCTCCCTAGTGTAAGAAACTGAAAATGTGAATAAGATACAAAAGTACAATAGATATTGTGAACCGGAAAGAAACTTCTCAAAAGGAAAGAACAAGTGGGATGTGGAAAGGAGAAAAAAAGGAATATATACATATATTATATATATATACACATACATACATACATAAGATAGCTAAGATAATTGTACTAGTAATTTTTATCACCTCATTGAAAGGAACAGTTAGTGTTCATATTGTTTGATTAATCTTATACGCCTATATATGGTAATTTGAGCAACTACTTTGAAGATAGCAATGTGCACTGTAATAACCATTGTTAATTTCTTATCATCTTGTTTTGGAATTCTGTATTATTCTTGTTTTTTATTATCTTTAAAATAAAAAAATCAAAACAAAAAAACTGAACACTATGTTATTATTCTTACTACAAATAACAATGTTTAAAATTTTTTAATAGTTTCATAAGACCAGGAGCAACAAAATCATCTTGTCAATGCATAAATGTCACAGTATGGAATTTGCACTATAGTTTTATGGAGTACCTTAAATTACAGTTGAACATACCTACCAGGCAACCTTTTAGATCTTGGTTGTCACAGAAGATGTAAGTCCCCAAATTCCATCCTGTGTTCTGAGCTTCTTATTCCTAACACTAGTGCTGCTCTTACTACTAAAACTTCTCAGCTGACTCTTTAGAATGCCTAGAACAAAGAAATTCCACAAACACTCTTAGTCATGAAATGCTCCAGGCATATTAAAGATGCCCAGAATTATTGCTAATCAACTAAATAAAAATTGAAATGAAGAATTATAACTTATGATATAAGACCTGGCAAATTTAAAGCCCTGTCTAGGATCAAATATTGCTAGAAACATGTAGACATAAGAACTGCCTGGCATTGCACAAGATAATGCACAGGTCTATTACAGAGAGCAGTCTAGAAATATTCAATCAAAGCAGCATATATACATTTTGGCCTAATAATACTGTTCTTGTGTGCAAACCAAGGAAATTCCCAGTCAGTCCCAGAGACATTGCTTCTGGTGATGGGGAGTTGGAAGGTACCTGGCTATATGTTGGAACAAGTAGTTTTCTAGAAAGAAGAAATAATGTGTGAGACTAATTTTAGTTCCATCTAAATAGTACAATAAACACAACTCACTGGCTCCCTTCCTCAAATTAACTCTGAAAGTTCTAAGAAAAGCAGGTAGAACAATACAGATTCACACTAAAAACTAGAACAAAACTTTATAAATCCCAAGGGCTGAAAATCAATCCATTTTAGGATATAAGGGGATCTCACAATAAAAAATGATGTGATGTCTAGAAAATACTGTTAGGAAAATACAACAGAGTCATTTATACTAAAGGAAGCACTCTTAATGGGTAAGACACAGTGCAAAACACTAAAATAATATTATATCATCTGAGCAATAATAGGAATGATAACAAATAAAAAATAAGAACAGGTAGTCATGAAGACCTAACTGGAAATATTGAACATGAAAAATATACTTGTCCTTGGTTGATCAATGTTGCATGTCTGTATCTATTTCCATGAGAAACCACTTTGAAGATATCAATATGTAATACAACAAGAATTGTTAATTTCCTACCACTTTGTAACTCTGTATTGTCTGTACTGTTCTTTTGCTATTTTGTAAAAGGTTGTCTGTCTGTTAATGTTTTCCTCTTTTCACTTTTAAAATAAAAAATTAATATATACTTGTCAAAATAAAGACTGATTTGAAGAAGAAGCAATATTTGAAAAATAATACAAAAACGTTTTTCAGAAGTAATGAAAGACATAAAAGTGCAGAGTGAAATAGATAAAAGATTCACACTTAGGAATATCAAAAATGATGAGAATATCTTTAAAAATATCTTCGTTGTGAAAAGACATCATTTTCAAAGAAATGAAAATTAGACTTTTATTCAATAGAGATTTTTATAACACTTCTTCTGGGCTAAGAATTCCCTGGACTGTTAAAATAATTTTTGCTCAAATCCACTAGGTAATCTGTCCTCCCAGAATTTACACTGAATAAGTGTGATGTGTAGACAATGAATAATAAGCATAATAATCATGGTAACTAAACTAGAATAAGAGGACTAGAAATGCTATTGAGAGAGTTACATGGAGGAAGAGAAGATTGCAATTTCTTTTTGGCTACTGGAGATTGGACCCAGAGCCTTCATATTGGGCAGCATCTCAGCCCTTTTTATTTTTAAATTTTGGAACAAGTCTCATTAAATCTTTAAATTACTCAGGATGGGCTCAGACTTACCTCCAAGAAAGCTAGCATTACAGGTGTGTGCTCCCATACCCAGAAAGACTGCAACTTTTAAACATGGTCATCAGCAGAGTTCTCCTTTTCTTCTAGCTATTTTCCTTCTAAGAATAACCATTTTCTTGACTTACGGTGGCATAGACAAATTTTCCAGTTTGTGTATACTTAGTGATTATGTACATATTAACTCGTCAGTTTTCTATGTCCATGAGTTACTGCAAATTTAGTGACTGCTAATTGCAAATAGAGCTGTTGTTCCAGGTGCGGTCTTGCTGCTTGAGTGAATAATCTCAGACCCTAATATATGATATGCAGCTAATGATCATGCTGTTTTTCTGTCTACCAATAAACTGATAATTACAAAGCAACACACTCTCATCAAGTAGGGGCCGCAATATGACTTTACTGTCGTGACTCAGTTCTAGGTTATCTCTCTGACTCTAGTCTATGGTTCAGGCCTGAGGAGACGCAAACATGTCTCTATTCAACAGGGGGTCCCTCTGTTTCACTACACTGGTAGTATCATACATATATAGGATTTAAACTATGGGAAATATCAGGTACCCAGATGCTTATTAAAATACCTATGTGGCAGAAGATGGAAGATAGACTCCACAGGATTCAGAAGCCAACAACCCTGAGGGTATTTCTAGGGATTGTCAGTCTGAGGATGTTAGAATATTACTTTAAAATGTTCAGAATTTACATCACCTGTCCAAGTGAAAGAAGCCCAATAAATGGTGAAATACTTTGAATCTTAAAGATAAAATATGCGTCTGATTTGCTTCTCCTACCTGTAATGCTACGAGATTTGAGTGGGTCCAGAAGCAAGAGAAGATGCTCAAATGGATTTGTGCAAGAGGACAAGCATCTCAAATTTTTGCTGTGATGAGAAAGTGTATCCAGTCCTGCTCCACTCTTTTTTGTTTCTGCTTATTGGGACATCAACTGTGACAAGGGCTTTTAGACCCTGGGATTAAGGCTAAGGCAGCATGTTATAGGGGCAAAGAGTTATGCTGATGTCTTTCATATCCTTATAGTTTACTGAGGGTCAGGTCTTCCATCAGCAAGCTGCCCTACCCGCACATCCTGTCCTCCAGTCCACAGCTGAGGTCACACTTGTGAAGGCAGAGGTGAACAGAGTGTGCTCAGGTATTCTTGAAGAGCAGTGCCCCTCACAGGGCAATTCTGCGATGTGGTTTCAGCAGTTATTCCTAGAAATTCTCTTGAGAATTTGTTTCCCCAACTTTTACAAGGATTTTGAGGCACTTAATTCCTTTGGCCTTTTAGCAAGGGACTTTCTATTGCTTGAGATTGAACCCTGGAATAAATAAGGGAGTTGAATGTTTTGTTCATTCTTGAAGATGCTATATGTGTTCTCAGGGTCTGAGCCCACTGAAGTAATTCTAAGGATTTTAAAGGAAAAGGAAAATAAAAATGACCAAAGAAGTGGAATTTGAACACACGGTACAAGTTGACAATATACAGCATCAAAGCTAGTAAGAAGAAACAACATTAAATGAAGAAACTCTCAGAAAAAAGAAAACAAAAAACAACTCTTAGCCCGGAGCAAGTTAAAAAGAAACTTCACTAGTATAAACTCCTGAGCTTTGGACAAACTAGGGGAGTTTTTCTGCTAAGTCATAACAGTGTTATGTCTAGCCAGGTGTCCAGATTTTGGTCTTTGATATTCTTCTTCAGCTAGTTTAAAAGCTTTTCAGAGAGCAGCTATTTCTATATTTATTTATTTATTTATTTATTTTTTTGGTTTTGGTTTTTCTCCGGTACCGGGAACCGAACTCATGACCTTGTGCTTGCCAGGCAGGCGCTTTGCCGCTGAGCTAAATCCCCAGCCCCTATTTCTATATTTAGAACAGAAATTCTCTACATAAGGCTATAGCGTCATATATTTGTGAGTAACGTGGATGCTTTTATCATTGCTGTTGGGTAGTAAGTGAAAAGCTAAACACGCCTATCTGAGGAGAAGCTGCTAGAGGGTTAGTAGCGGCAAACTAAAAACAGTGATAACATTAGAATTGGCCCACGACGATACTTGCAGAAGACAAACATTAACTGCTCAGTACTACAGCAAAGCTGGCTAAGCAATGCCCGGAATGTGAGCTTTCACCCTGTTTGGCAGATGACAAGTTTCACAACGCTGGCAGAAGATGCAGATTCCCGAGTCAGCGTTGGGAGCCTTTGCCACTCACAGTGAAGCAGGTGTCACGTTTTCTTTCTGTTTTCCTAGCCTTCCCTTCCCGCCTCCCCAGGGCCTAGGAGCCAGTGCTGGGCCCAGAAGCACGTAGCACACTCTGTCCTGGGTCACAGCTGAGGGACTTGGATATTAGGAAGCCTTCGTCCTTCAAAGGGCCTGCTAGTGAACTCATCGAACTTCTGCCTCAGTAGACATTATCTTAATGATCTCAGCCGGTAATAAATCTGACCTCTGTTCCATAGGAAATGCTTATCTCTGCTTCTACATCTGTCTGCTCTGCTGTCTTCATTATAGAATTTTTCCAAACAAAAGTTAATACAAGATAGGGAAGAATGTCATGGTGAACTGTCTTCCACAAAAATTGCACGTGCAAATGTGTGTGATTTACCATGAAGATGAAAACTCAAATTAGCCATTTGTTAAAGAGGGGTGGTGTGGTTTGCCTTTTTTGGGGCGTGGGGTGCTAGGGGCACTTACCACTGAACCATAGAACCCAGGGGCACTTACCGTGGAACTATATCCCCAGCTCTTTTGAAAAGAACTTTTATTTGGAAGCAGGTTCTCCCTAATCTGCCTAGACTGGGATCCCCAACTCACAACCTCCACTGAATCTCCCCAGAACCTGGGATTATTACAAGCTGTGCCACCATGCCTGGCAGCAAGCTTTGCTTTATTTGATTTTTAGAATCCCTTCCCTCTCTAGAGAGTTCAGTGTTTGCTTTGGGCATTCTGGGCATGTAACTTGTGTTTGGTCTGTTGTGTTGTTATTGTGGGAATACGGAATTTCATATTAGAAGGAGATTAGGAATAGCCTTCAGTGAAATCTGAATTCCAGAGTATTGGCAGTTGTTCTACCTAGAAACTGACTATACTCAGATAGTTAACAATTCTCATCAGAAACTTTGGGGCTTATTTCTTGGCAGAAAAGCTATAGCCAGGAGCAAGCAGACATGATTTTGGAGGCTCACAGAAGTAATGTAGTTGTACGAATATTTGGGATAGAAGGAGGCAGGAAATGTAATGCACCTTATGTGGATGGCAAGGTGCGCTCTTCTACTGGGAGGAATCATCCATTGCCCTGTGCTAACTGTACATCCATTTAAATCTATGCCACTCCGATTACCTGGAGGCATGGGACATCTGCATTTCCTTCTGGAGATCGCTTCTGTTTTCTTTCGCTTTATTTGATCATTATAATTTCCCTAGTCTTTGCTCTTCAAGCAACTTTATATGCACTGATTGCATCTATCATGTTTTAAAAGGACAATGCCATTGTGTGATGCTACACATTTCCAATTCTAAACTCTCTGTGTTCTGTTACTGTATTCTTCAGTGCATTGTATCTCCACATCACCGTTCATTCAATACACCATTCATTCCCCTCATCACCATGATAGAAGATCATCTATGAGATCCTATGACACCAAGGGTTCCCTAAGAGATAACTGAAGGAGAAAGACTAGTGTTATTCCTGCTGGTCTATGAGGGCAGCCTCAGGACAAATATCATTTAGGGAACTGTTGTGACTAGGACTTCCTTGGTATCTCAGGCTGTGAGCCCTGTAGACATAAGAGTCACATACTAGTGACCTTTATGAAAGGTGACCTTTCATAAGGTATCATATGTATCAAATAATAGTAATTCCAAAACAAGAGAATGTTAATGCAGTGGCATTATAATGGAACATCCTTTTTTTTCCCTACTGTATCCTTTTTTTTTATGACCAAATACGTTTTCTGTTTCTAGATGAGAGCAAGGCTACTTTTGCTTTCTAAAAACAGTCTTGATTACATTTAGGAGAAAAGTTTTTCCTACAGGGTTATGATAAAGGTATAACTGAGAACCAGCAGAGAAAGGAACTCAACTTCAATATTATCTTCTTTGTCTGAAATAAGGTATAAAGATATAACTTTAAAAAAGACAATATCTAGCCGCACAAACAAAAGGTTTCTTGAATTTTTAGCCTACTTTTGTAGACAAAGAAATCAGATTTTGAAAACATATGCAAATACTCTCATAAAATCTAAAGAAGTAATTTTGTTACTCATGCGTTGCACTGGTTGAACATAAAAGAGATGTGTATGCTGACACACATTGTGAAATGACAACAGTTACTAAGCAGAAATAGAATTGTGATCAAATGTATAACATCTGGCATGAGGCCCTGGGGAAATTGCAATCCCATTGCTCATAAGACGCAGGACCACAAATAAATTGCTTATCTGTACCTCTATTTCCTTATCTGAATATGGGTATTATTTCTTGTTGAAAGGTCTATAGAGGTGTCGGGGATATAGCTCAGTGGCACAGCGCCTGCCTGGCAAGCGCAAGGTCATGAGTTCGATTCCTGGTACTAAAAAAAAAAAAAAAAAGAAGAAAGGACTATAGACTCAATTGTTTGCTGTAGGTGTTACATGAATAAGTCTATGTCAGGCAGTCAGGACAGTACTGGGCTCCTCTCTTTGCATGGAATATATCTATATCTCTACAAAATGTTTGGTAATGTTCACTGAAAAATGTGGCAGTGAGAGGCAGGATGTCTGTGCTCAGAACAAAGCTTGGCTTTCTGAATATGAGGATATACTTGATGTACGTCCTACAAATTCATTTTTTTAATAGTTAGACATTTAATTTAAATTGAAAGGACTCAAAATAAATGAGTCCAACAGTGCAGAATTTCAAAGCCAAATTGTGCTTACAAGTACAATAACAAGAAAATTGTGAATTTTTATGTTCTTGCTTTGGACATTTGGTTATATTTAATAATACTGAATATTAAAAAAATCAATAATACTGAATGTTGAAAGTTATTTGTAATAAAAACATTGTCCTCATGTTGAATAGACCACAAATTTTCATAAATTATTTTTTCAATTTAAATATCTTTTGGATCCTACATATTTAAGATTTTACCCATAAATAGATACATATTCAATTATCAATTTGATTTTTTAGAAATCTACTGCTTCATGGAACAGAAATTAATTTATTATAGAGTCTCTGCAACCTAACTACTAACTATGAACTCAAAAAGTTTTGGACATGTAAATAAAGATAATATAATAACAAGCAGCTTTATGACATTATAAGATCTTTCAGAGGGGCTACATTCTATGAGACGTGGAATCCTTGTGTCCATAGGAGAAGAAAAATACCAAATCTGAGTATGTCTGTGGTACCTTGGAGAAGGAAAGAAAATGACTAGTTGCGGTTCCTAGTGATGGCATTGCCTGCACGTATTCAGGAATCAGGCCGCTGAACCGGAAGGAAGAGAACAGAAGTATCTACATTTGAAAAGTAGGAAGAGTTGACACAGAAGCATTGAAGAATCTGCATTCTGGAGAGCACCCTACCCTGGGCTTTTATGCAACAAGACAGGAGAGCCAGTTGTCGTTGTCAGGGGAAGGAGTGAAACAGAGTTGGCCTAGAAAAAAGTTCAAAGTCATTCTCACTCTCGTCTGAAGGTTTATTATCTCACTGCTTTGTGATTCAAGCCATCCATTTAATTATCACCATCTCTCCCTTTGGTATTACAAAGGCATTAGAACAACTTGTCCTAACCTAATACATATATTTCAAGAATTCTTTATTCCCATCTTCCCGTTAAGCATAAATCAATCTGTAATGGGACTCTGCCTTGCAAATATCTCAATGCCTTGTCTTCATTCACAGGCACTTGACATTTTCTCAGATCGTGCAGAGGAAATGTCTTTGCCTCTTGCTATAAGAAACGAGGTGCTAAATGATCACATTTCTTCTGATGGCTATATTCAAGAGAACTACATATTTGGCATTTGGCCATAGGCCAACAGAAAGGAAGCTCTTGATGGGTCATTCTGGTGGGGACACTTGTGCTTCTGTCCCCGCATCTCCATCCCTAAGGTGACAGTCGGTAAGGATTCAGTGTGGTAAGAACACCGTGGTGTCCAAATCTTAGGAAACATGCATTTCTTAATATTATCATTCAATTAAAGGTTGAGTGCAACATAACACAATGCAATTCATTGTAGGGTGAAAGAAGTGACTTCAATCATTCTCCAGGGAGCAGCTAAAAATCAGTCTCATTTTTATAAATAGCACGTGAGTTATAGGGTTGACATTTCATTTAATCTGTAAATTAAACATTGCTCAGAGCCTTATAAGCATCAGCCTTCTCTTATCTCCATCAAGGCTTTATACCTTGAAACTCTGTCCCACTTTCATTAACTATAGCAAAGCCAATGAAGTGTGATGCTGTCAGGAAGTCCCCCTATGGTGACAGTGAGTGATGAATCCCTTGTCTGTGGCATGGATGATATGAGTCTGGCTGGGGAACACCGCTTTACGAAATGCAAAGCATTCTAGTACACCAAGTAGCATGGACTCCCACGTAATTTAAATGGCAAAGTTGATCCTATGACCTGTGAATTTTTCCTAGGTTTGGAAAATGTATCAGAACATTGGACTTTCTAATTGTTTCTTTTAAAGCACCCATCCAGAGTCACATTAGCTGCAAGCTTAGTATATATAGATTTTACATCCCAACATACCTTATTTTTATGAAAACAAGAATTCTATTTGCTAAAGAGATTTTGTTAGCTTATGTAATATAAGAGAAGGGAGGTTGGGATGATATTCTTGGGGTACAGAAAAAGAAACACCCAAGTGTGCTATTTAATGTGCTGAGCTGGAAAAAGAACCTCGGAATCAATGTCTGTCTAACCTTTGTATTCTGCCTCTTGGTCTTCTTTGATTGTCTTTCTCTGATGATGTAAGGGATGTACTTTGTTATCTACCTAAAGACACTGTCTCAGACAAAGTATATGTTACCTTCAATCCTCATACTGAAATTTCATCATCTAGGGTGAATTAACCACCATGTTTGAGACTGAAAATCAAACATCACACGAAGAGCCCAGAGGAACTGTATCCTAGACCATTTTGGGGGGCCCATTCATTTCCTTTAAAATTCTCTTGCTCCCTGTCTAAAACTGTCTACATCCTTCTTTCCACCCCACCGCACGTGGAGAGTTTTTAAGTCTCAGTCATTTACTCTTCTCTGAGTTTCATGGTTAATGCGAATCCCCTGCACATACTTTTTATCAATAAACTTACATTATTCTTTTCTAGTTGATCTGTCCATTGTTCTGTTTATTTTTGCAGACTCAGTTACCAAATCTTCACAGGCAAGCCTGAAATTCTTTGCTGTGGTGTAGATCCCATGCAAATGCAAGCACCATGAAAAGTTCACTTGTAGGAGCTACTGTCACACCCTAGATATGGTGCTAGATATGGTGACTCCAGAAGTCCTCCTCTTTAAGCAATCACCTCCCTCACATTTCCTAGGCCCTGGTGACCAGTACAGGTTTCACAGTACAGACAGACAATAGGAAGTAGGGAGATCAGTTTCTAATGGGAAGGGGAATAAGAGGTGGAGGGAGGAGGAGGGAGGGGAGGGAAAGGGGATGGAAAGAAAAAGAATTGAAGGAAAAAAGTGGAAATAGAGATTTTGCAAATAGTAAGAGGGCAAAGAGTTGGAAAAAGCAGGGAAGGGAAGGGAAGAAAAAAAAAGAATGAAGATGACTTATATACATGTATCAACTTCCACAATAAATGCCAGTGTGTACTATTTTTTTTAAAACACAGCTCAGGGGTTTCTTTTGAATCATTCCTAACCCCCAAGAATTTAGATAACCTGCCATCATAGAAGATCGTGCTGCCACTATTGAAGGCAAAGAAGGAAAGCTGAGCAGGTAAGTTATAGATATGACTCTCTTATCCGTCTAGAGCATATGGAATCAAAAAGAACAGTGTGGTTAGAGGAAAGAAAGACACAGCAGAATTTCCTGTAGGAAAGAGGTTTGGCGGTGAATGAGGATAAAGCTGATCATAAAAGACAGATATACCTTGTTCTATTTCAAGTTTATTAGCGAAGGACAGAAGAAAGAAATGAACTGGTAATCTCTACCTAAATATATGCCTGAATACTTTCACAGTTGTCAGGGAGAAGACAGTCTTTAGAAAGATGCCCAGAGAAGAACAGCACGCTGCCCAGTGTGACTTTTTGCTCTTTCTCCATGGCAGGAGGCACTCCTATTTCCCCTTAATGACCAGAGTTTGTTCCTGGTGGTCTTTGGCTAGACGACAGTGATAGCAGCTGAAATATGTGAGGGGCCCCAAGCAGCAGTTGGTATTGTATTATGCTCAACACTCAATATAGGTTTGAAATATCATTGTACATATTAGTACCTATTTGTTAAACTAATACTCCATAAAATGCTAGAATGATGTAGGAAAGATGCTCAAAGTTTTTGAGCTCTAAGCGGCAGATGAATAGAACAACAAGTACATTTGAGTAGACAGGTGAATAGCCTAGTTGAGAGACTTTTATAAGCAAGCAGGACAATAGGATGAAGCTATGCATATAATGGACAAATGCATATAGTAATGTACACTGTGATATGTACTCTGTTTTAAATGTTGTGGGAAGTATGAAAATGTATTAATTTTATAGTTTATGAAGTATCAAATTCATGTGGACACAGAAAAAAATCTATATAATGAGAAACAGAAGTCTTGTTTTCTTTCAAGAGGTCAGAAAATGCTGAAACATAAAATTTCAAATGAAATTCTCACTGAAAAGGTTAAAGGGCACCAAAGGATGGAGAGCAAGAGGAGGCTGGGCAGAGGAAAGAGAAGTAAATGAATGAAGAAGTGTTGTGTACATGGACCAGCTCCCCACAATGAACGGAATCACTGTGCACTGCAACATGGGCTAGGAAAAATTTTAAGAAGATGTTTAAAGTGGAAAAAAGCATAAACAAAGTTTTAATGAGCAAAAGCTGATCTTCATTACAACTTCAGTTAATTAGAAAATGAGAAACTAAAGGTGAAGAGATGGAGACACATGACAGAATCAAAAAACAAAAGTAATTTTTACAGGCAAGTTTAAAGTTGTAATGAGTGTTCCTGAACAACAATCAATTCATTGAGAAAAAAATTAGGAAACCAATACCATTCACAATGACATCAAGAAAAATTAAACATTTAGGAACTGACCTGACCAAAGAAGCAAAAAGATGTCTATAATAAAAAATACTCTGAAAAGGGTGATTGGAGAGGACATTAGAAAATGGAAAGATATTTCCTGTTCCTGAAAAGGCAGAACCAATCTGGTCTAAGTGGTCATACTTCCAAAACTGATACACAGATTTAATGCAATCCCAATCAAAATACCAACAGCATTCCTCACAGAACTGGAGAAAACAATCCTAAAATTCATATGGAACCAGAAAGTTCCTGAGTAATAGGAGCAAAAAGGGAGCATTGGAATTGTGGATTTGAAGTTATAGATATACTGTAAAGTTACAGTGATAAAAACAGCATGATACTGGCACAAGAACAGACATCTGGATAAATGGAACAGAATAGAGGATGAAGAAACAATTCCAGGCACATTCAGCTATCTGATCTTGGAAAATGGGCCAAAAATATATCTTTCAACAGAGGAAAGATAGCCTCTTTAATAAATGGTGCTAGGAAAACTGGTTATCTAAATGCAGAATATTGCATCTAGACCCACATATTTCACCACGTACTAAAATTAAAATGAATCAAAGATCTAAATGTTAAAACCGAAACAATCTGCTGGAAGATAAAATAGGTAAAACTCTTGAAGACACAAGAGTAGGCAAAGACTTACTGAACAGAACCTTGACTGCACAAAAGTAGCATCATGAAACAGCAAAGATTATCATATCAAAGTAAAAAGCTTCTGTATTTAAAAAGAAACAATCAACAGAGTGAGGAGAGAACAGAATGGGAAAAATTCTGCCAGCTACTCCTCAGACAGAGGAATTACATGCAGAATATATAAAGGGCTCAAAAAAATAAGAAAAAAAAAACAGTTAAAAAATGGCCAACTGAAATGACCAGACACTTCTCAAGTGAACTATAAGAAATATATGAAAAAATGTTCCACATCTCTGACCATTAAAGAAATTCAAATTAAAACACTGAGATTTCATCTTACTTCAGAAAGAGTGACAGTCACCAAGAGATCAAATGGTAGTAAATGTTGGCAAGGCTGCAGGGGAAAGGAACGCTTCTAAGCTGTGGATAGGAATGTAAAGTAGTACAAATGTTATGGAAATCAGTGTAGAGATTCCTCAAAAAATTAAAACTAGAAATTCTATGAGACCCAGCCATTCCCCTTCAAGGTGTCTTCCTCCCCTCAAAAGTTAAAGACATCATAGATTGTGATAGATGCGTACCTGTGTTCATAGCAGCACAATTCATAATAGCTAAATCTTGAAAGCAGCCTTTATGTCCATCAACAGATCAATGGATAAAGAGAATGTAGTATTTATACACAATGAAGTCCTACTCTGCCATAAAGAAGCAGAAGCTTGAGTCATTCATAGGAAAATGATGTACTTTGAGACCATAATATTCAGTGAAATAAGTAAGATCCACAAGCTTAAATATCTCACGATTTCTTCTATACAAGAAACCCAAAATATAAATAGCCAAATAAAAGATAGATAGTATGAAATAGGGAGCTAGATCTTTTGGCAATTGGAGGAAGACTAAGAGATGGAGGGAGGGGAAAGAGGAGGAAGAGGAAGGGGATGATGATGTATGTCCTTGTACTAATTCCCCGTGGGGAATGTAGTCATTATATATTGCACACATGTTTTAGTGTTACAGTTTGTGTCTGGACGTCCCTGCAAAGCCTCATGCAGTCATGGGATGGGCTCCCGGAGTTTGTGATTGATTCACGGTCCAATGCTGGGATTATGGGTGTGAGGGCTACACCCGCCCAAGGGCAGGTAGCCTGCGTACAATGTAAGGGAGGGAAAGAGGCTTCCTCCTCCCTTTTGCCCCTTTTGCTCTTTTTTTTTTTGGTTTTTCTCCGGTACCAGGAACCGAACTCACGACCTTGCGCCCCTTTTGCTCTTGTTGCTTTTGCTGTCTTCTGTCTCCATGAATGATTGCTCTCTGCCCTGTGCCATTCCACCTTGGAGCCAGCTGATTATGGACTCAAACCTCTACAAACTGTCAGTTAAATAAATGTTTCCTTCCTTAATTCTAAGCATCAGGTACTTTGTCCCAGCAATGAGAGAAAAGTAATCAAGACAACTAGTAAAAAGTAAAAATTGGAAATAAGACTTATGAAAATAGCTGGCCAGGAAAAACTCAGTATGCTGAGTTCATTGCATACTTCTGAATGTGCTGAGGTGATTGCTCAGGGTAACATTTAGAAACAATTAAAATGTGGTACAATAGTGGTATGTGAAAAAAACAAAAGAAAAAAATGAGCAATTAATGATATATCTAAAAGGTAAAAGAAAGTGTAGGCAAGAAAAAAATGGATTTTCCCCACTAGTTCTCATAGTTCCTAGCTGAGATGGACTCCTGTACAAAAGACAGGTTCACAAGAGAAAAACAAACAGAAGCTTAATCATATGTATTAAAAGGAAATACCTAAAGTGTGCAAGGCGGATACACAGTGAAATGAAGATACATAGTTTCAATTCAAGCTTAAATACCATTGTCCACCAAAATAAAGGATAAAGGATGTGGGAAACCCAGTTATGAAATTTGACTGGGAAAAGTGGAGGTAAACAGGCGGAGTGAAGTCAGTACCCTCTCCACTGAGGAGAACGTTTAGTTGGCCAGTGTCCTCCTCTTGGAACAGAAAGAGAGATACACTGGATAGAGCCTGTCAAATGGAGACTTGATAGATGTAAATTTCCCCGAGAAAGGGTAATTTCAACCTTGTTTTCAAACCTGCTTCTAGAAGTCTTTTTCTTAAAATAATAAGCTGAAAATAATCCTTACTCCAAGAGACATATGTACATAGAGGTGCATATTCTGGCTGCTGGCAGGGAAACATAAAAATATTAATATAAATATAAGGTTTTATTAAAGAATGTTCTTTGTAGAGGTGAACAAGAGTAGCTCCAGTATGAAAAAGCAAAATAAAGTAACTTAGACCAAAATAGGTGATTTTCATGAGAATTTAAGAAAATTTATTAAAGGAGGAGAATGGGAGAAATATTTATGTTTAGATCCCAGAAATGCTTCTGAAATACAAATTTTCATGTCTTCTTTAAGATCATGATATGCCAGGTAAGTTGGCAATACAAGAAGGTTTTATTTAATGAACTGATCAGCACCCATATAATAGTACATATTATTTTGATAGGTTAAGAATGGAATAAGGATGAATTTTATTTTGACACACCAAGGTTCAACCCCTATGTGGCCATATGTTAGAGTGAGTAACTCTGACTTTGGGTTAATTTTTTTGAAATTATATTTTTTTCATCTTGATAAAAAGAAAAAATAGTCTTTCAGATCATGATGAACAAAGGTAAAATATGTAAAATAAGTAACACAGGATCTGTGTAAGTCATTATGAATTTTTCTTCTTTCTTCTAAATTGCACATTTTTCTCTCTTTGCTTATCAAAATTGGGATGTATCTTACAGATGTTAAAAAAAGAAAATTTCTTGGCCACCAGGGCAAGGAGTAAGTTTTCATTCCCTTTTGCATGTGGAAACTCAGCTTTTTTACAGCGGTTCTTGTTCATTTGATTGTCACTTCATTTGAGATACTTATACTGATAACTCCACAGGCAATAGAATTTTAGGTTAATTCTGGATTTTTAATTTTTGCTTAAACTGTCTTTGAAAAGATTGCATTGTGGTACAGCATTGAAATGCAAAATTTCATTGTGTATAGAAGATTGCCTGTCACAAGCCAAGCAATTCAAAGACAGAAGAAATTGCCAAATCTCAAAATAGAACACAGAAATTTTCAAAGCGAGGAGAGGTTAGAGTAACTGATTAGTGTGTCATAATGAACAGTATCACTCAGGTGTCCATCAGCCATCTGTCAAAAACTTCCAGGTAGCTAGAAAGAGAAGTGCTTATCTTCTATTGATATAGAATTCAATTACAGATTATAAAATTGAGATAATCTAATAGGACTTGTGGTGGGAGGCAGAATTCTTCAGCAAGCCTCATTGCTAAGACCAAAAAAAGAAAGAAAAGAAAAAAGAAAAAAGAGGTGAGGAACAGGAGTTTCTCTATATGAAAATGTACAGTCTCCATGAGTGTCATATGTTAATCTTAAGTATATAAAAATTAGTTTTCTGTTATTAAAGCCAGGCACCTCACAGTATTAATTTATTTAATTACAAATTAATTCATTTAACTTGCAAATATTAACAAATATAATTCTCTTAGCAAAATTATGTGGTAAGAAATTCTATTACCTTCACTTTACAAAAAAGGAAATGGGGGCACATAAAAGTTAAATGAGCAGTCACAGAATAAAGAGGCAGTAGAGCTAGTATTCAAACTTCTTGGGTCCATGCTCCTAATCACTAAGCTCTGCTGCCTTTGAAATTTTGTACGTAGAAATCTTAGTCTAGGTTTCTGTCCTAAGCAGACTTTGTATATTAATGGGTTTAAATCTCACCCCAAGTGCAGGAGGCAGTTATGACTTTTTGGAGCCGCAGAGACACAAATGATCTAATGAGGCTGGCTTTGTACTTAGGTGGCCTGGCTTCAAAGCACTAGGCACCTGGCTCTGAGTTGCAAAGCAATGCCTCATGGAAAATTTAAGTAATTCAGGATGTAATACAATTCAGGATGTTATCCAATTACTTCCTTGCCCTTTTAGTACAGGCATTTATTCCTTATTCATGTGAAAAATAAATTCTTGAAAACGGTGTGTGAAGAAGTGGATGTGAGCATTTTGACGAAGTACCCAAAGATGACTTTGACACACTCCTCACTGAAGAACCTCAGGTACCATCTATTCCTTTCTAATCTTTGCTGACTTTGCTTACTGTATTCCTCAGAATACACCAGGCTGTTGTATTGAAATCATGATGAAAAACTCCAAATTTCAGTGGGTGAACACAGCAAAGATTTATTTTTTTGCTCATATCACAGTTCAATGCAGGTTGACTATTCCCTGGACAAAATTTTCCTGGTACTATCCTGAGTTTATTCTTTTCCTGAAAGATATTTATTAATTTTGTCATCATGTACCAGCTGGAGAGATTAAGAAATTTGATGATTATTTCCTTAAGGTTTCTGTGTTTTAGCAGCACTTTATCTTTTTTTTTTTTTTTTTTTTTTTTTTTTTTGGTTTTTCTCCGGTACGGGGAACCGAACTCATGACCTTGCGCTTGCAAGGCAGGTGCTTTGCAGCTGAGCTAAATCCCCAGCCCCTTCAGCAGCACTTCATCATATTTCACTCATATTTTACTGTGGTGGCAAGAAGAAACCTCCAGGACTCTGCTTGGTAATCTATTTAACTAAAACATCTTGTTTATTTGGGCATATTTTTTACCTATAACATAATAGAAAGGTAATGGATTCCTAAAGTTTCGGCTCTATCAAAAACTATCCTCTCCTTCACGTCTCGATAAGATTTTCCTCACATTTCTTTAAGCCCTCATTCATAACATCCTGAAAAGCCATTGGGCATGTGTGAACAATTTCTTCACACTTCCAACCAGATCTTTCCTCAAAGTTCTTCCAGCTGTTACTCACTGCCTGGCTCCAAAGCCACTTCCATATCTTCAGCATTTTTTAATAATGGGACTGTAGTGTAGGGACCAAAATATGTATTAATTTTGTGGCACAGCTAATTACTGAAACCTGAAAGCACTGATGTTCCTGTGGGTCTGGAATTTGCATGTGGATGAGGTTACAGTCATCATGTTAGCCAGTGTTGCTGTCATCTGAAGGTCTGGCTGTGGTTGGATCATTCACCTGCACCAGTATGTGTCACACACATGGTCAGTAGGTCATGCTGATGGGCACATCAGGTGACAGGGAAGCTATAGTCTATGTTACATGCTATTCCCTGTACAATTGATTGTCTTCACAAAATAGAAGCTGGCTTCCCCTAAAGTGAGGATCAGAAAGATTATGGCAAAAGCCACAGTCCCTTTTTCAGTCCAGCCCCAGATGTCACACAGTTATTTCTGTGCTATCCTACTGGTGTCATGCGTCAGCTGTATTCATTGTGGGAGAGAACTATACTGAGATTTGAGTAGCAGAGGCAAGAATCTATCAGGCTCATCTTGGAGAACAGCTACTGCAAAAGAGATTTATAGAATACCAAAAAATTATAACGTAATTTATAAATGTTACAAAAAAGGTTTGTAGGAAAAGGTGTAGTTCTGCAGATGATGGAGCACATTACTACTCTAATGTTATGTGTGGGGTCAGGAAATTCTTCTCAGATAAGGGATTTTTGAGATGAATCATTGCTAATGAGTAGATATTCAGTTCTTAAAAGGAAATTTTAAAAACATGGAAGAGGAGAGGTCACAATACTTGGTTTCTAAGTACTATATCAAAAATATATTAGTGAAAGAGAATAGGAGGAAAGGGCAGGTAAAAATAATATCTATAAAGTTTCACACATTTTACAAAAAGAATCATAGTCAACATTCTTAGAGGAAAAATTCTACATCATTTTTATCAATTAAAATGTTGCAAAAAAGACTGGTCAGAGGGAATGAGCACAGAATATATATGACATGGAGAAAAACTAGAAAAATTAGAATTACTAAATAAATACATTATTTATTAAAATACATTAAATATTTTATGGCTTAGAAAATGTAAGGAATAAATCTCATGTATTGTCCAAAGAACTATTGATATTTCTACCCAGATTTAAATTTTTAAAATCTCACAACTCTAAGACCTTATCCTATTCACTTCTTTTATGCTAGAGAGGGTCAAAGGGAGGAGGGAAATGCCCATGTTATTAAAACTCTCTGTGAAAAGAATAAAATTTAATCAATAGTTTTGTATATAGATACACTAAATTTAATCTATCTATAAATTAGCATCCAAATTTATACATATATATGTAAAGAGATAGATACAGATACAGATATAGGTGATATATAGATATAGATAGCTTATGTTGCATCCCCAAATTTCTCAGAGTAAAAATGGAGGAAGAAAAGAAAAAAAAATCCTGCAGCAATGAAACAAATGAAAGTTTACAACCCGAATTTAGCTGATTATACTCTGATTTTCCTTCTTGAAATGAAAAAATAAATCCCCAAATAAAAAGAAAGGAGATGCTCATGCTAGGCGAGAATCCATAAAAGCAGATCCTGAGATGCTGAGATTGTTTTCTGTGGGAAAGGAGTGAGCGATGCCAGCTATAACTGGAGAAAGAGCTGATCAAAAGATGAGCTCTGCCAGAAACAAAGCTTAGCCTGGTGGAGTTTACCAAAGACTTGGTCCCCACAAGGCAAGGAAACCAGACTTCTCCACTGACTGGTGAGTCACCATCCCCAAAGCAAGAGAGGTTCTTCATCTACTGCTCCTGCGTGCCTAGGTGGCTGACCTTGGGTGGTGCTGCAAATCCTCATTCTTGAGGGTCCTGTCTTCTGCTTACTATAATCAGCCTATCATTGTTCAAATTGACCCTGTTCCATTAAAACTGTAATGAAAGGTATATAAGAGGTATCCAAGTGGATCCCTTGAATGCTCAAAATATTCCTCTATAGGTAATATCGGCCTTTGACCATGATGATCAGGATCTGTATCTCTGCCAACACTTGCTGGTAAATTAGAAACCAAATTAATGTCTATGCTTGGAAAACAAATGGCCTTTAGGTCTTTCTAGTAGAGTGGGGACACACAGAGGTCAGGTTACAGATGAGATCCAGCTCATAGTGGTTTAATGAAACTATCAATTTGCCTTTTAGTCATTTCTGACTCCCAAGTTTATAGTAGAAATGGATACACTTGGACATCAGCAGAACACTCTCATTAGTTTTTCAACCTGTAGAGTAAGAGCTAGTCTAATAGTAATGGTCAAATGTAAGCCTTTAAAACAGCTCACTTTCCCAGGTCAACATAAATAATATCATCCTGAAAGCAGTGACAGAAAGTTTTCACTGACATCCTCACATATTCACGAAGCAAGGAGTATAAAGTCATCACATCTTCATCTAATCCATAGCCTGTGATTCCTACGAAACCCTAGGGATCCTGATGCATGATAGTATACTTAGTCATACATAGCACAGCTGCCAAGTTGACATAACATAATTTTTGTCACTTTTTCGTCACTGGCACAAAATACCCAAACCCCCCCACGTTAAAGGGGGCAAGGTTTATTTTGGATTGCATTTTTAGTCTAAAGTTGGTTGGCTCCGAGTCATGAATGCATGGTGGAAGAGACTGCAGGAGACCAGGAAACAGAGAGAAGAGAGGAACCTGGAGGGAGATATGCCCTTCTCAGTCACATGCCCAAGGATCAGCCTCTAACCAGAACCCACCTTCTAACAGCAAGTCTGCTGTTGCATCCCTATCATTGAACAACCTTTCAAAACTCTGCCTATGAGTGCATGTGGCTCTTGGAGGACACATAAGCCATAACATTTCACTGCCCCTCCCCAAGACTAACACTTATATGCAAAATGCCTTTAGTCCATCTCTAAAAGTCATCAAAGTCCTAACAGTTTCAGCAGTGCTGAAAGCCCAAGTTTCCTCTGAGACTTCAAACTCCTATCTGTGAGCCCCTGTGAAATCAACAAGAAAGTTAATATTGCAGACATATAATGGCACATTTCAAATGGTCCCATTTGGTCCCATGGGGCCAAATTAAGACTAAATCTAAGCAAGGTAAACACTGAATCCTGTAGTTGGGAAAAGATATATCCAGCACCTGAGGTAAAGATGTGAACTCCAAATGGCTTGAGTGGCCTTGCCCCAGTGGCATTGTGGGTTGTGACTCTCACAACCTCTACCTTGGGGCTTTTCTGTCTATTGATTTCCTCAGACATTGAATGTTTTTGGCTTTTCCATCTTCCAGGGATCTCCACTGTACTTTTGGCATTATTCTCTCAGTTTTACACATTGTCCTTTCAGGGCACATTGCCTGGCCTTTCAGGCCTTCCTCTGAAATCACTGTGGAAACCTCCCTGACCACATAACTCTTTCATTCTGCATGCCTACAAAACCAGGACAACATGTATGACAGCAAGTTCTCTTGCCATCTCATGCAGTAGCCTGTGCCCCTGAATCATGGCTACAGAGACCTTCAAGCGCATGGATGACTTATCACTGAGCACCAAATCTTGGGAAACCTATTCCCTGGGTGGACCTTTCCTAGCCTCTTCTCAAAGCAAACTCTTTCACTTTGAGCCTGCAAAAGATAAGGACTTGCTGATTCCCAGGATGCCCACAAGGCATCTTTCCTATTGTCCTGATGTAATGATACTTGGATTCTTTTTAATGGTAATCCTTTTAGCAAAAGAGCTGTCCTGGACCAAAACTTTACAGACAACTTTATAAGAGCTTCCTTTATGGTGAAACTCAAAACTTTTAAAATCACTGATTTGCTCTTGATTCTAAATGTAAAGCTGGCTAAAAGGCTCCAATAGTACCTAGTCACAGACTCAATGTTAGGCTTCCTTGAAATTTTCTCCACTAGATTATTTAGCCTACCATCCTTAATCTTAGTCTCTCTCAAAATCACAGGATACAAGCAATAAATAAACAAATTTTCTGCCAGAACATAATATACCTGGTCCTCTGGACTCTGACCAGAGTCTCCCATAAAGCTTGGCTGAGCATCCTAGGGCTTTTCTAGCCAGAATTTCCAAACCTATCCAAACTCCCTCCCATGAACCATTTCCAAAGGTTTCTAACATGGTCAGGTACAGTCCAGGCAACAGCCCCACTTCTAGTATCAAAATCTGTATTAGTCACTCTTTTGTTGCTGAGATGTAATACCCAGCACTCACAACCTAATGGAGAGGTTTATTTGGCTCATTTTTTAGTCCATAGTTGGTCGGTTCCTTGACAGGAAGACATGATGGAGAAGACTGGCAGAAGAAAGCTGCTCATGTCGTGGAGGCCTGAAGGCAGAAGGAGAAGGAAAGAGGAAGAGGAAGAGACCTGGCCTTCTAGATCATACGCCCAGTGACTGGCCTCTAGCCAGGCCCCGCCTCTTAACAGCAAGTCAGCTATAAGCCCCTGTAATTCAATCACCACACAAAACCCATCCATGAGGGTGTGAGGGGACATCTGGCGATAAACCATAACATGCTCATACTTCAATTTCTTTGTCCACTCTATAGGCAATTATGTACTAGGATGAGAAGAATGTATTTTACAAACATGACCCCTCCTCCTCCCTCAAATTCTTGTTATGTTCTTGCTTAGGTTCTTTTTTCACCTACTTCAGTAATTTCAAATAGTAATTTTGCCTCTATTTTTGTGTTTAATCCATATTTTGTGATATATTGCCTCAACATTATATAAAATGAGAATAATTCTTAAACCCGTGTTGTATGCCAGCTTCCTTCTCTGCTTTTCATCCTACTTTTTGTGTGCCGTACTTCAGTTTTTTGTTGCAAAACCTCTTTATCTTTATATTTTATTTTGCAACCCAGACCAAGGCTTCTGTGCTTGTGTTTACTTTAGAAGTTGAAAACTCTAAACAGAAATTTATTGCAATGCTCCAAATGATTTTCAGTCAAACCAAGATGTGTACAGTGATAACTCAATATTTATTGAGTCCCTACTCTCTGGCAGGGACTGTTCTAGGCTCCAGAGATATAACAGAAAACAGAACAGGCAAAAATGTATGCCCTTATAATACTATGAATTTTCTACTTTGGGGGGCCAGTTTTACCCTTAAAATCATGTCATCTATTTTTTTATTTTAAAGTGAATAAAAAATAATAAAAAGCATTAGAAATGATGCAGAATTTCAAAAAATAGGATAATAGGAATTCAGCAATGTTGTTCAGACTACTAGATACAAGCATGCAAAATTGGTCAAAAACATTAAGCATTAACTCTTCAATAAACCAATAGAAATTAGTAGTGCAATTATCTCAGGTATCCTCTCTATAGATATTTTTTCCCCTTCCTTCTTCCTTTCCCCCATCCCAGTTGTTCTTTCCTTTTGAGCAGCTTCTTTCCCTTTCACAGTATCTATTGTACCTTTGGATTTTATTTACTCTTTCAGGTTCTTACATCATGGAGACAATATGGTATTTGCACATGCAGGTCTGATTTATTTCACTTATGAATATGGTTTCTAGCTGCATCAATTTACCTATAAAAGTCTCAAATTTATCCTTCTTCATACCTGAGTAATACTCCATTGTGTAAAAATACCACATCTTTTTATCCATTCTTGTTTATCTATAATGGAAATGGTGGATAACTAATTTTAAAATAAAAGTATATTATAAGGAATATAAAAGGCCACAAGTGGATCACTTGTGTGCTGAACATATTCCTACCTATTCCCATATTATTATGGGAATGATAATATGATGTGTCAACTGCTCTGATGAATATCACACATTTATTAACATTTTATAGTATCCCTATTAGGTAGCTGTCAGTACTATCATTGCCATGTGTGTGCAGATAGAGAAAGGTAGAAAAGAGAGATACAGAAAGGTTAAATACTACACAGAACAAACCATGCATAGCCAGTGAATGAAACTATACTGAAATAAATGAAAGAAATAAATTAAGGATGGAAAATATTTTCAGAAATGCAATTATATGAAGCATGTCTTCAGGCTTTTAAAATAAATCAGTCAAAAATAATTATACAAAACGGAAAAGCTAAAGGATAAGGCTTATTTAAATGCTAGAAATGAACTTTTGGTATATAAACAGATTATAATGTAGGGAGTAATGGCATAATCATAAATATTTTGTGTGTTTAATGATTTAAAATCATGGAACACTATAATTTTATGCACACAAATGCAGAAATTCTAGCAACTCAGAAATTATCGAGTCTGTGCTCTTCTGTTTCTTGCCTCTTCTCAGCTGGAATATTTGCACAATGACTGGGGTTGCAACTACCAGCTGGGAAGATGGGGCAACCACATTGTCCAGGCACACTAGCCCTATACTCCCTATTTCAGGGCTTCTTTAGATAAGAGTGAAAAATTCTCATAGATTTACCTCGAATTACTTCTGAATTCTATTATATCTGTTACATGTAGCTGAAGCTCATCTTCACAGGTAGGCACTATGGCTGTCATGTTAAACCTGTTTCCAACCTCCAACTAAAGTGGTTTTTTTTTTTTTTGCACCAGGAATTGAACTCAGGACCTTGCGCTTGCCAGGCAGACACTTGTGCCACTGAGCTGTATCCCTGGTCCGCTCTGACTAGAGTGATCCAAGGTTATAAGTCTCATTGATGATATTGTTACTAAAGAAGCTCTCAGGAGGAAAGAAATCCTGTTCTTTCTACTTTCTAATTAACTAGTACCTAGGTAGGTCAATTAGATACACAGTCACCTCGATTTTACCATGAACTACAGTTTCTCCTCACAGCTGCAAAATCTTACAACTTGACCTGGGTATTCCACTTCATTTTACTGACCTACTGAAAGTCTAATAAAGTAAAAGGAGACATAAGGAACCTGTAATTGAATTTTTCTGATGCTTACTGTGTTTCATAATGTAATTATAGAATATAAAATATAAATATGCAGTTTAACTTTAAATAACTCTTTGGATTTCTATCAGACACTGCATTTCATAAAAAAACATTTTCAAGACGTAAATATCTATACTTCTTCAGAACCCATGGGAGACACAAGTTGCCAACCTAACAATGAGTATTTTGTTAATAATTAAAATAGTCTCAATATTTATGGAATCTTAAATGTCACAATATGTGCTTGTTTTTTTTCACTTTAAGAAAAACATTACACAGAATACTCAATATTCATACCATTAAAAAATATCCATTTTACAGACTCCTGCTTAACAAATTCAACCATGCCTCTGCGAGACAGGTTTGAATGAGAATGATGAGAAATTAATAGATATTTGCTGTGATCTTTTTGACAGTGTTGCAATTAAGCTGCCAAGAACTGGGAGAGAAAGAACACACGTGCATGCTGTATTTGACTAAAGAATGGTTGTTCAAGCAGAGAGCACATTTTGTACAACAGATTCAAGGAAGCAATTAGAGTATCTGACATATAATAGTTAGGTGATGGGCAGTGAGCTATTATACACTGGAAATAGCTACACTGTGGAACTTACTTCACACAGACTGCAATCTTAGGTCTTTGTGTATACAGAAAATAAAAATACTAATGCATCTCAATGAATTAATAATTTAATGAACACTGCTTAAAACAGAATGAAGATATGAATGTTTGAGCACTCTCCCTTACAAGTGTCATACATTTCATGGTGTGTGGATAGGCACTAGAAGGTGAAATTTCACCTCACAGCTCTGGATTTTGGAGGGAGCCACATTTACTGGCAGTTAATTGAGTCCCATGCTTCCCCACTGATTATCTTTGTTGGCTCAGAGCCCAGCAAATGCTGTTAAAAAAAGAAAAGAAAAAAGGACATTTCAATAGACATGGTAGAAGATTTTATTATCTGAGAATGTTTGGTCTATATAGCTCAGCTCCCAAATATGTTCTTTTCATGCAAACAGCATATTTTTAATGCACATGAGATCTTATGATCACTCTGGACCCTCCCACTGTTTAAAGTTAGTGGGGAAACTAATCTCATAAAGGAAAATTTGATAATATAAAGAATGACAGTTAATGTAGAGAAAAGCATGACTTTTCACAAAGCATGAATTTTCCTACTAGTCTTTTTTAAAATATGATAATCTCAGCATGTCGTAGCACCACGAGATTCCTATCCCTTGTCTTGGAGTCAGCAGAATGCCAGGGATCTGAATTACCTTAATTTGATTCTCTTAGTTCTGTGTAACTAAGGTAAATATACTCATCTGTACTCAGGAGTAATTCCAAAATGTCTCTCCCTCAAAACAGATTTACTATACAGACTTTATTAGTTAAAATTTATTCCAAGGCCTTCAGGACATAACAGACTATTTTAGCCTGGTTTTGTCAATTCTTCTCATTTAATGTGTTAGCTCCATCATAACTCCAACAAAATGCAAATATTATCTCTAAATTTGGAAGTAACTGCTCTTGGCACCTTTCTCTCTCGTTCTCTCTTTCACAAACATGGATCATCCCATTGACCACAGGCTACAAATGTCTCCAGTGGTGGACTTTCTGCCAATCTTTTCTTCCCTTCAGTCTCTGATGATGGGCTGGACTATTACCAGGGAAGCGGTGTTACAGGTTCAGGCACCAGCAGCTGCGATTGGCATGCAGAAACCCAGTGCCAGGGCCTCACAGCTCATCTGTCTGCCTTGGTTTGGCCAGAGGAGAAGCAGGCCTACTTGGTATGCTGGATGATGGCAGTTTTCTTCCCTGTTTTACCCGAGGACACACCATAGCAGGAAGGTTGCCAGTTCAAAGCCAGTAGTTTAGTGAATCTCTGTGTCCAAATGAGAGACAAAGACAGAGACAGAGAGACAGACAGAGACAGAGAGATAAAGAGAGAAAATAGCTTGGTGCGATTTCCTGGGTCCAATTCCCAGTACTACATATACACAAAAGAACATTGGTTTAAATAACTAGAAACCAAGTCAATATAGGGTAACCAATTAAAAAACGTGTAACAACCCGGAAGTAAGAAATTAATGATCATGACGCTGGTTACAGCATTCCCTGGACTAGCCAGGCTTTTCTAATCTTCTGAGCCTTGGCAATGCTCTTTTTATGTTGGGAAATATCTGATTTTCCCAATTAATTTGGCAGACTTGTAATTGTACTGTCCTCCAGCATGGTGGTCTAGACTCAGTTTCCAAACAAGCAAGGTTTGGTTTGAGCTGTGGCCGTGTAACTTAACTAGCTCTGATGTGATTTAAGCAACTCCCTGTGTCTTTGTTTTCTTGTCTGACTGCATGTCCTTGTGAGGCTTAATTTTCATGGTTCACTTGTCTGGACCAAAGTGGCCACCTGTTTGGTTAAATATTCTTTTAGGTATTTCTGGAGAGTTGGTTTTAAATGAGGTTTACATTTACATCAGTGGACTTTGAGCAAAGAAGACAGCATTCTGAATATGAGTGGGATTCAGGCACTCACTTGGAGGCTGAGCAGAGTAAAGGGTGCCGTCGTCAGCCCAGAGGGAATCTGCTGCAGACCATTCATTTGAACTGGAGTATTGGTTCCCCCAGCACATCTAGACTGCTAGACCTCACTACAGATTCTGACTTGCCAACCTCCATAATCACATGAACAATTCTGTAAATCTCTGTCTGTATGCACACATCCTATTGATTCTGCATCTTTGGAGAACCCTACATAATACACGTGTAGAATAGAACCCTCTCCATTGCCCTCCAAGACATGTTGCACAGTACTTGGCATGGAGTAGATTCAATAAATTCTACCAAAAATATTTGAGAATTCTTGTGATTGGTTTTACATGAAATGCTTGGTAGATGAAATGGATCTTATAGAAAAGGGGGAATAGCATTGGCCTATCCAAAAGGTCTGCCTTTGATAAAACAGTCTTTTTTACAAAAAGTTTTGTAGTTTTCAGGATGACAAGGCATTGCTCACCTTGTTTTGGCAGGTGGTGATTGAATTCAATTTGAATAAATATGTGCAATGTGTCAGGGAAGTAATTAAAGATATAAGCTTTCTCAGTTCATAAAAGATGATTTAAAAATTTAAAGGTCTTGAGTTTAAGGTGATACAAAACTTTGTAAAGGCAACTTTTTAATTTTTCCTTTTTTGGAAAAGGGAGCAGCAGCTCATACTTTTTCTTATTTAGTTTTAGAAATAGTCTTGATTACAGATGATATATATGCATGTGAACTGAAGCAATATTCATGTACTCTGGCCTGACTCGCTTTATTACATTTGACCAGAAGGAAATGGTTACAACTTTTAGGCACACTATTTCTCCTAATATTATCAGCATCTCTTTGGGCTCTAGAGACAAATTCCTGAAGCCTGAGATTTTTTGCATTTAGTCCTGCACATCATCTGAAACTGGTGCTTTTGGTTTCTGAGCTGTTGAAAGAAGCCTGAAACTGTGAAAGCTCCATGGTACATTGGGGAATAAACCATCCTTTATTCCAGTTCTACTTGTTACCTGGACCAGTACCATAATTCTCCGGCTTCTGGTCAACCTAGAAGCATGTCTGGGAGCTGAGAGAGGTGAGAAGATTCTTAGCTGCATCCATAAGTCATCTTTTGGACCGGACTTCTTTTCTTTTTTTTGTTACCTAGAGATGGAACTATATTCCTTACATTTTCAGCTCTTGTAATTTAGGTCTGGTTAATCCTTGGATTATGTATGTATGTATGTATGTATGTATGTATGTATGTATGTATTTATTTATTTATTTTACTGTCTAACTTATGACCAAAGATCCTAAAGGTCTGAACATGGCTTGTCCTTGCCAAAATTCATCTTGAGGTGTGGTTTCCAACATGGCAGCATTGAGAAGGTGCTGGAAACTTTTGGAGGGATTAATGGTTTCCTTTCATGCAAATAGCAAAACTTTGTGGGTTATGGTTAAGTGGGATGTCACTAAGCGAGCCCGGAATCTCCTCACAGTCCTCCTTGCACATGTGTTCTTCTGCATGTGTTGGCTAATCCTCACTTTTCTGCATAAATTGAACTGTTGTGACGTCCTCACAAGAAGCCAATGCTGGTGTCATACTTAGACCTCTAGAATTCTTTTTTTTTAAAGAAACTGACTTCATGTATTGTGTTATAAGTATTGTGTTATACAAAATGAGCTAAGATACTACTCATTTCAATAAATGTCTACTAATTAAAATGAAACTTCTTCACATCATAGAGCATTGTTACCCTCAGGTAATGTCTTCAAATTCACATTGACCTATTCGTTGAACTTCTATGCTACACATCTTGGCTTTATATGGGCATATGTTTTCTCTTTAAATTTTTTTATTTAAAAAATTTAGAAATTTTAATTGATTCATAGTACCTCTATACATGGAGCATATTGTAATATTTTGACACTTGTACACATGTGGAATGATCATCAGGGCAATTGACTTATTCACCACGTTAAACATTTCTCATTTATTCATGTTGGAAACACTCAAAATTCTCTCTAATTTAGTGGCTGTGTGGAAACATACAGTTGAGTGTTATGAGCCTTAATTACCTTACTGCTGTAGACTACTAGGAGTTATTCCTCCTATCCTGCTGCAACTCTGTTCTCATTAATCATCCTCTTTCCCTCCCCTCCCATTCCTACCACCATTTCTCAACCTATGGTAACCACTGCTCTATTTGCTACTTTTATGACATTAACTTTTTCAGTTTGTATTTGAGTGTGGACATGCAATATGTGTCTTTTTGTCCCTGATATTTCACTTAACGTAATTTTCTTCAGGTTCATCATGTTGTAAATGACAGGATTTCTTTTTTTATGACTGAATGATGTTCTCTTTTCTGCGTACATATTTTCCTTGTCCATCTATCCACTGATGGACATGGAGGCTGATTCTATATCTTAGTTATTGTGAATAGTTCTGCAATAAATGTGGGAATACAGCTTTATCTTGATAACACATTTGTTTTCTTTCTTTTGTATATATGCTCAGTACTGGAATTGCTGGATCATATGGTAGTTTTACTTCTAGGTTTGAGGGAATTTCATACTGCTTTCCATACAGGGTGTACTAATTTATATTCCCGTAACAGTACATGAGATTTTCCCTTTCACTGTATTCTTTTTTTTTTTTTTTTTATTTTAAGGATAAAAGGAGGGAAACATTAACAGACATACAACATTTTACAA
>NW_004955505.1:2502013-2509569 GCF_000276665.1 Chinchilla lanigera | reverse complement strand
ATGAGTCCGGCCCACACTCGGACCCAGGAGCGCTGCAGCTCCCGGAGAACTCGCTGCCTGGGCGCAAGGCACGGGCCCTTTCACTGTATTCTTGTCTGCACTTGTTATTGTCTTTTTGACAATACCCATTCTAAGTTAATTGAGATACTCTCTCATTGTGGTTTTGACTTGTATTTCTTTCATTATCAGTGATGTTGAGAATTTTTACATGCTGTTTGGCCATCTGTATGTCTTGATAAAAGGCTGTTTAGATCCACCTATTGGCCCCCTTTTAAATAGTTATTAGGTGTTTTTATTTTCTGTTCAGATTTTGGAGTTGTTTATGTACTTTGGATATTTTCTCCTTGTCTGATGTATAATTAGAAAATATTTCCCGCTATTCTTTTATTTTTAATGATGCTGATTTCTTTCTTTTTTTGTTTTTTTCTTTTTGGGTACCAGGAATCAAACTCAGGACCTTGCACTTTCCAGACAGGCACTTATGCCACAGAGGTAAATCCCCAGCCCTTCCCCCTATTCTTGAAGCTATTTCTTCACTTTGGTGATTGTTTCATTTACTATACAGAAGATTTTTTGTTTGAAGTAATCCTAACTGTCTATGTTTGTTTTTGTTTCCTATAATTGTTGGGGTCTTTTCCAAAAAGTTATTGTCCATCGCAATAGTGTAATAGAAGCACTTCCCTTATGTTTGTATATACAGGACAGCTAACATAGTTGTACTACTGTCTTCTATTGCTCTACAGAAGGGCCATGGTTTTAGCATTCGTTGTGAATAAAATACATGTTTACAATTTTTGTTAAATATGGTTTCTTAGCATTAAAATTTTCTCAGTAAATTTCTTGTGTTAAGAATATTAAGAAAATGATTTGTATTGACACGAGAGTTACTGTTTGATTTTGATAATAGCCTTAAAATTCATAGATGATTGTTTAGGAAAAAATAATCTACTAAACTTTCCCTACTCTGTCTTACATTTTGTGGGCCATTTGATAATATAAGCAGCAGGTGTCAGACATTATGTGGTTTGTGCTCTGGCGTCATAGATCCAGAATATTAGATGTTACTTTGTATGAAGGGGAGCTGTTGCATCTTTAACCTAATTCAAAATTAGAGGACAGAAATAACAGGTTATACAGAGCAAGGCTTGGCAAACTATGGTTTACTGGGCCAATTTGCTCCTAAGTCTCTTTCTGTAAGGTTCATAAACTAAGAATGATTTTTATATTTTGAAAAAATTATAAACACCTATAGACACAGATACAGTCACATACACACACACACACACACACACACACACACACACACACACACACACAAGAATGTGTGGGAAAGATGTATGTGACCCATAAATGTTAAGATACTTATTATCTGATTCTGTAAACAAAAAACTTATTGCAATTGAAGGTGGGTAGATGTTCCTTGGCTTTCTCAAGGGAGTTCTAGGATCCCATACCCCGCCCAGAGGATGCCAAATCCATTGATGCTCAAGTCCCTTGTGTGAGCTGTCACAGTGTCTGCCTAAAACCTATGTACACCCTTCTCTACAATTTAAATAAGGAGCACACACCCTCTTTGGAAACAGGGACAAATTTTGTGGAAGACATTTTTTTCATGGACCAGGGGTGCAGGTAGGGTTTTGAAATGATTCACGGTCATTACAATTATTGTGCATTTTCTTTCTATTATTATTACATTGTAAAATAGAATTAATAACTATATAACTCAATAATGCAGAACCAGTGGGAGCCCTGAGCTTGTTTTTCTGCAACTACATGGCCCCATCTGGGGGTGATGAGAGACAGTGACACCCGAGTGTGTTGCTCATGTCCAGTCTGCTTTGTAACCTCATTTTGGTTGTGATCACTGCAGGAAGAGCTGCTGGCTGTTGGAAATTGAAGCAGGCTTTTACACGTTTTATGGCAATCTTGAGATATTCTGCTCAGCCTTCTGCAGTCTATTCTTGGGTCTTTTTGCCTTTTCAAAGAAGCTCTACTGTGATGTTTGTTTTTCACTCATTTTGGTTAGGGTTAGCTGTGACTGTGACATCTGTGCAGTTCAGAAAAGAGGCATAGATAGAAGTGATAAATAAAATAACGAGCAGGCCATGAACAGACTAAAAAAGCATTGGATTCTGGCTTAAAAATCTGTCACCACATGCACATGTACAATTGAAGTACATTAGCTCACTTATCACTATAAATACCAGATGCCACTTAGTTGTCATTTGCTACTCACTGGTAGAGCTTTGGTATGAGTCTCCAAACAGCTGATTTATTACGATCTCTCTGTGGTCAACCTCTCTGCTAATGTTAATCTATATTTGCAGCCACTCTCCTGTGCTAGCATCACTACCTAAGCTCCACCTCACATCATCAGGTATTAAATTCTCATAAGAAGCACACAGCCCAGTTTCCTTGAACATGAAGTGTACAGAAGAGTTTGCATTCCTATGAGACTCTAATATTACTTACAGGGAGCTGCCCACTTCCTGCTCTACAGCATGGTTCCCAACAGGACATGGACCAGTACCAGCCGATGGTTTAGACTGGGGATCCATGCTTTCAGTCATCCCTGGATTACTTATCACACCTAATCCAATGTCAGTGCTGTGTAAGTGGTTGCTATACTACATTATTAGGAAAATGTCTGTGTAATACAGGTGCAAATTTTGGTAATATGTTTCATTCCCCAGGTGGCTGAATCCAAGGATATGGGGGCACCACTGTCTTTGAAAGGACATAAGCTATGAAATTTGGAAACTTGAATTTTAATATAATGTTAATGAACTATGTTTTCAAAAGTTTTTGATTGTGTTTTTTGTAATTTGCTAATTGTGTTACCTTGCAGTTCATGTATTGAGTCCATCCTATTCAACCATTCATGGAGGCACACAGTGTTGTAGAAGCACAGAAATCAGTCTTTGTCCACTGTGGAAACTACATCTGGATTCTTAATGTTTTGTGGCTCTTTTTCTTCTACTTAATACTTGGTAGCTCTTTGCAGAGTACTGCTATAAAAACACCTAAATTTGAAGAGACCAAATACACTTGGACATAGTGACTGTCTTACTGCTTCTAAACCTAGGAAGCTTACAAACTTCTAGGTTTGAGGTTATTTCCAGCCCTAGCAATTAGAGGTGACTGCATAGTGATAGTTATATCATTTCTAAACGGGTATTTGGAGGTGGCTGAGCAAAGAATCCACACTGTCCTTGGGGCTCTGGTCAGTTGCCAGTGAGCTGCTGAGGACACCGGAGGAAGATCAGGGTTGGTACAAAAAAGAGCATGACATACAGAAACTGTGAGTAGTTACAAAGGACTGGAGTTATATACGTTAGTGTCAGGCTCACAGAAATGCTCCGAAAGCCCCAGTGAGCAGTCTCCCATCAGTAAATACAATTAGCTGTGGATCAGACCAATAAACCACTCTGCTCCTGAACATAGGGATCACCAGAGGTAAAGCGTTTGTCTGATGCCTTCTCTTCCACCATCAAAAGATTTCTTAAGCCCTGCTAGGAAGCATTTAGACATCATTTTGGGGAATAGAAAGGGAAAGAAAAGGTTTGAGAAACTACCATTAGAACAAATGAGATTGAGTGCCATAGAGAGCTGCATAAATTGCATTGAGCTATTATCCACTGGAAACTTCAGATGCTCTTTCCACCCCTTACCACCTTCTACCTCCCAAAGATCTGGTGCTCGTGGAAAAAATAAAGCCACCACTGTGGGGGCTGGGGATTTAGCTCAGCGGCAAAGCGCCTGCCTGGCAAGCGCAAAGTCGTGAGTTCGGTTCCCGGTACCGGAGAAAAACCAAAAACCAAAAAAAAAAAAAAAAAAAAAAAAAAAGCCACCACTGTGGAAAGAGAATAACCACCACCACAAGATTACTCTTCCCACATTTCTGAGTACATGTCTGAGTGTGCGCTCATGCTGGCACAGGTAGAGAAAAATCATTTCAACTCTCTGAACCTTAGTTTCCCTTCCGAGGAAGTTTGGAGCCATTAAATGACATATTTTTAAAACCAGATATTATGATTTTTCTTGAAATATTGTGTAATCTTCAAAATCATTCTAGAAGGAATAATTTTTTATCTTTTACATATGACAAAAGAGAGCAGAGTGATCTCTCAGTGACATGTCCTTACTGGCATTAAAATTTAGAACATCTTTATTCAGTCCTACATAAAGTATGAATTTAGCAGCTCCTGTCAGACTCCGTCCTAGTAGTTAGTGCTACATCAGCAAAGGAAAATAAAAACCATAAATAAATATGTAGAAAATAAAGCAGAGGGGCTGGGGATTTAGCTCAGCAGCACAGGGCCTGCCTGGCGAGTGCAAGGTCTTGAGTTCGATTCCCAGTACCGGGAAAAAAAAAAGAAAATAAAGCAGAGAAATAAAATAAAGCAAGAATGAGGGATTGGCACTGTATATGTGTCATGTGTGTGTGTGTGTGTGAGTGCACACATGCACATCAATAAATAGGTGAAGGCATGTGCCTCCATGAGCATGAGTGTATAAAAACATGTAAATATGTGATGGAAGTAGTGAAGCTGTTTAACAACAAAAATTGCACAGACGACGAGTGGTCAGACTGAGGGCTTTGAAATGAACAAGAAATAAATATTTATTAATTCAAACCACGAAGACTTCAGGTATATCTATTTTCTTTTTGTACCAAAATATAGTTTACCCTTTCAAAACTAATTCAACTTTTAACAACCACTGTGTGGTAAATCTGTATAAAATTCTACACGAGAAAATGTGTTCAGAATTTTTGAAAAGTTTACATAAACATATTTCACATCATGAACCCATAATTTGTAGACTACTCAGATCATCCAAAAGTTTATATCTGTGAAATAAATAATCACAAATTAATGTCAGGAAGAACACAAATTGTTTATGCAATACTGAAGTGCAGATTGGAAAAGTCTAAACATATTAAAGACCATTGAATAAGAGAACATTAGTTGTAATTACATTTAATGACATGGTGACAAGTTTAGGGTTAATAAATTTGAGAAAAGAAATCTTTGGCAGATAGAGAAATTTCTGTTTTAAAAATCTTTAATTATAAGATAAAAACAACAATACTGTTGCATGATATAGATAAACTCAACCTGCTAGCCAGGTAAAAAACACTCCTAGACCTAATAAAACTAATAGTCTTCAACAATAGTTGTAATAAGTAATTGATAATATTTTGTAACATTTGTTCTTTATAAAAATCATCTGCAGAGTCTGTAAGCTGCAAAAAACTAAATTAGTATTAGGCTAGTACCCAGGTCATTCTGAAATTATGTAAAAAATGAGAGATATACAAATTACTAGACTGTACCCAGTGGAAGATCAGTATGTCATCACAGGCATCTTCAGATACATAAAGTGTAAATAAGGTCCATGCATAATTTGCAAGGTTCAAAGGAATACAGACAAGTTTTCTTATAGAAAACTGAATGCCAGCATGTTAAATTTATCTCTGTTCATTTGTAGGGATAAGGTATTACCTACAATATAGGATATCAATTCTCAACAGACCAGGTCAACTTTTGGTTGCAATCTAATTTTTAAAAATTTACATGCAGCCACCCTTGATTTTGGGCAATAGAATAATGTGTACCTTAACACAACTAAATAAGGATTTCTCAGTTACATGACCCATGTTTTTTACCAGAGTGATATTTACTGTTGTTTGGATTAAAAAAAATACAAAAGCCTGACACAACTATAGGCAAAATGTTCAAGAGTGAATATTGTGTAAAGATTGTTCTCTCAGTTTCTATTCACTAAACAGCATGGAGAATTAACTCATTCTCTGCTGGAGTTCTACAAAGTTCCATAGGTGCCTACAGCATATACAGAGTATGTCTGTCATATCCATGCATGATGTGTGTATAAAGAGGAGCCACTATTTTAAACGATGTCAAAAATTAACGATCATTAGAATGCAAGTGCTGTATTCTCACAATCAAATTTTACTTAAAGAACACTAATGCTACAACAGTATGAGACAGGAGTCTTTAAGGTATATCTTATTTTTACTCTTTAGGCTTCTTATCCTTAGTCATTGAGTGTAAATTTTTTACTGTTTTATATTTAGTTAGAGAGCTAAAGAAAAATGTGTGATCAGTTAAAGCCAATTTTTAATGTATTTGCCTTAAAAATTCCCTCATGCAAAACAAAGTGTGGAATACATTTTTTGAGAAGGAAAATTTGAGTTAAATGTTTTCTTGTCTACCTCAGTCAGTGCCTGCTTCTCATTCTCCTCAGACTGACGGTTTGAGACCGTGGGCAGTACATATGCCAATGGCTGATGCCCACCCACTCTGTGCAATCTCACTGGGGAAAGTTGCATAGATTTGGAATACAGGGCCTCTGACAAAGCAGGTCAGGTGACCAGAATGATTAATGCTAACTAATGCTCAGTGTTTGTCTCTAGGTATTCACCAAAGTGTGCCAAATTTCCTCTCCAAGTTGGTGTTCTTTTACTTTAAAAGAGCTCGTGAGTATGCTGGGGACACACATGGGGACTGGCGGACAGCATAAGCTTTGCAAAGTCTGCACCTGCAACGATGCTATCTTGTCTTCCCCGTGAAGCACATCATTCTGCTCAGTATCAGCATGAGTAGATGGGGCTGGGGATTTAGCTCAGCAGCAAAGCACCTGCCTGGCAAGAGCAAGGTCATGAGTTCAATTCCTGGTACCGGAAGAAAAACAAAAAACAGTCAAACAGCATGAGTAGAATACTTGTCTTCCCTTGGAAATTGTGAACTCCTTTAGGGTAGGTCTTCACTTTGTTTTCCAAGAATTCCACGATTGTACCATGTCCTGCTCTTAGGGAAGTCTGCTCTGCATGGCTGGTCTGTTTTCCCCTCTGCTAGGTTATGACCTCCTGGAAGACTAACGGGAGGTGTCTTCATCTCTGTCCCTCAGCACACACAGAACTGCTTGGTGTATCCTACCTTCTCTCCCTTACATTCTTTTTTTTTTTTTTTTTGGTACAGGGAATCGAACTCAGGACCTTGCACTTGCCAGGCAGGCGCTTGTGTCACTGAGCTATATCCCTAGCTCTCCCGTCTACATTCTTAAGAGTTCAAAGTAAATGTTATTTTTGCTAGGTAATTTCATTTTCCAACCATTATTTGATTGGTACTTATTTCATCAAAATGATTTATTTTATGCATGGAGATACAACAAATTGAAGTAGAAGACAAATATTCTTTGAAGTGCATTTTCAAATTTTGCTAGGGATTTAACAGGTCAGTGCAGTAAAATGTTATGTTCAGGTGTCTTCTAGTACCTTGTCATGTTAAGATTGACTTTGCTATGAGAGGTAAAGGCATCTAAGTCTTGTAGGGATTTTTAAAAAAAATATTTTATTGTGATAAGAACACTCAATATAGACCTACTACCTTAGAAATTCTGATTTTGTGAGCAGTATTTGCATTTTTTTTTTGAGATGGCTGGCCTCAAACTTTTGATCCTTGTACCTCAGCTTTCAGAGTAACTGGACTTACAGGAGTACACAACTGCCTACCTTTATCTCATATATATAT